>NC_089796.1:73796362-73826362 GCF_040412425.1 Macrobrachium rosenbergii | reverse complement strand
GTCAATGAAGAAGGGTTTTACTTCCACTTCTTAGGTCCTCCAGCCCCTCAATCCGGGATGATGAGCCCAACTCAACTTGGAATGGCCAACTGAAGCACATGAAGACGCACCATTTTTCAAAGCTGCCTTTCATAACACCTTTTAGTTTAACTGTTTCTTAATGAATATATGCAGAAGGTTTACCTGTATTTCCTCCATTGGCTGTATTATTTGCGAGCCTACAGTATTAGTCCCACTCATGGGGACAACAGTGCAGAACTCTCTCTCTCTCTCCTCTCTCAATTATTTATATATATATATATATATATATATATATATATATATATATATATATATATATATATATATATATATATATATATATATATATATATATATATATATATATATATATATATATATATATATATATATATATATATATATATATATATATATATATATATATATATATATTCATATATATGGATGATATCTAATTATATATAGTATTTTTTCCATGGATATTTTTCAGAAAAAGTAACTTTCTGAATAAATATATCCATTAGATACCATCCAGTATTGAATGAGGTCCTGATAGTAATTCTACTAATGCAGAGAACAATTTAGTATGTATATATAAAGTTTATATATATATATATATATATATATATATATATATATATATATATATATATATATATATATATATATATATATATATATATATATATATATATATATATATATATATATATATATATATATATATATATATATATATATATATATATATATACATATATATATTAAACAGGAAAGTATTTTTTTTTAACATTTCATTCTGAGATATCTACTGTAAATCATCGTAAACAGGGAAAGTCCTGAGAGACCCATCACTGAACACAAAACGAAATGCTGACACAGCATAAAATTACCGAGATATATCACACATATATCAATTTTCCTACTTGCCACAAAAATTAAACCCTGCTGCCAACTGCATCTAATCAAACTTTCTCTACAAGTGCCACAAGGAAATAATTTTCCTTACAGAAATACCTGTGGGCTGAAAGCTCGAGATGCCACAAAAGCTGGGAGAAGGCTGGAGAGGTTGACGGGAAACAAAAGAAGGAGAAATAGCGCGAGATAAAGCACCCCAGTTATCACTGAGCGTCAACCCCTGTCATAAAACAAATCTCCCAGGGATTTCAGTCTCTTGGGAAGGATAAAGATTCTTTTCCGTCTCAACTTACTCTGAAAGAAAACGATATGAATGCGGATTCTCGACAAATACAGACGGGGAAACTCCCTAATAAGCCGTCTTTATTCCGTACAGTTATAGTTAGTTGTTTTATCGATAAAAGAATTTACATAAAAACACAAAATAGTAAGCAACAGAAATAAGGCAAACATTTGTCCATTATAACTTCAAGTACAAGATACGCATAGTAGAGGTTATAATTATATGTTCAGAACATCGTGAACAAACTGACACATTCCAAATATATTGCCTGCTTCATTTAGAAGGTCGTTCATACTACTATAGTTAAGAACCTGATAATTCTCACGAAAACGAGCCATTGAAGAACATTACAGTGTTGTCGCTATTTTCAATTACTTCTGTGGCACGGAGAACCTGATGATGAAATATGCCCCGAAATAGTATTTTCGAAATGAATTGCAAAGCATTTCGCATGGTACTTTACACGACTAATTTCACGCAACGGCAAATACAATCCACGAGATTGATTTAGCTTACGATTGCAGCGAGCGCCTCTCCTCTGGCATACTCCAGATTTGTTCTCATGATAAACCCTGTAATGAAATTAATATCTAGGTATTATGCGGGAGAGAACTAATTACGTTGGAACGAATACCCTGATTCTTGAACACCCAAGGACCGCATCTCAGCTTAATCCTCGAAAGGAAAATGCTGGTACACACACACATACACACATATACACACACACAAACTTCACAATCTGGATTAAGAATATCGACAGAATTCCAGATGATTATTTTTCCATGACACTTGGAATATTTGCATATTTCTACAGTCCAGAAATGATTTCCCAAAACAAACGGAGCTGTGGCCTTGTGCCACTTGGATGACAATATTATTATTATTATTATTATTATTATTATTATTATTATTATTATTATTATTATTATTATTATTATTATTATTATTATATATAAGACTCACTTAAAGGATTTGTTCGTGGCGAGAGTCGAAAATTGGATCAAGGCAGTGTTAAAGAAGTTGGACAGCAAGAAAGGGAGAGACCAAAAGAACAAATGAAAA
Source organism: Macrobrachium rosenbergii (assembly GCF_040412425.1). NCBI lineage: Eukaryota > Metazoa > Arthropoda > Malacostraca > Decapoda > Palaemonidae > Macrobrachium > Macrobrachium rosenbergii. The sequence goes on along the minus strand of NC_089796.1, from coordinate 73,824,075 downwards.
GTAAACTTCCGGATAATAATAATAATAATAATAATAATAATAATAATAATAATAATAATAATAATAATAATAATAATAATAATAACACAATGTACAGACTAAAACGTCAACAACAAAAGATATGAATTTACTACTAAGAAGGAGGGAAGATGCGACTAAACTGACTACCAATCCATACCTCTAAATATAGCTGCTTATTGAACAACTCCACAACTTTATACTCTCACGTTAAAACTGTTTAGGTCGATAATGATTACCTTCATTAATTCCCAATAAACAATGAACCATAACCACCTGCACCTCCTGAAAATTGGAATACTAATAAGTACGTATTTTCATCTGAATAAAGTAAGTAAACTTCTTTTCCTTAGATATTATGTAAAGCTTCTGCAATGACTAAAACAGAACTATGAGATTATGGGCCCATTTAAAAAGCCAAGGCATCGCCTGTAAAATGCGGACTAAAACCACTCAGTAATCTTTTGATTTATGTCGTCAAGGAATACTTCGTACAGGTCAGACCAGTCTCTTTTATTTGGCAATTCTTTCTAGATTTGTGGGGTCATATGTCTACGCCTGCACGTACAAGTTACTTCTGATAAATTAAACTGACCTTCCGAACAAAGAATTATCTCATATTAAGCGAATATAACGAGTTTTGCAACTCCCTGCCAGTGAAAGGAATAATTATCTACTAGCACAAATGAAGTTAAAGATGCAGCAGAGAGAGAGAGAGAGAGAGAGAGAGAGAGAAAATTCATAGGGTGACTTCCTACCAGCTAAAACTCATGGCAGATGGCGGGACATGACGTTCGCCCTCGTCCCAGCAGACGGGAAGGAATCGACTATGGTAAGTGGCGGGCTTCGTAGCAGCAGTTTTTCTTTTACTGTTTGTCTGTGTGAGAACCGCGGGGCCATTTAACTGTCCTTTCCAATCAACGTCACCCGCCTGGCAACAATACCTCCGGATGCTTAGAACACCGTCGCCAGGTCTCAGAGGAGAGAAAACCAACAAGTTTAACGTTTCTCTTTACATCTCCTGTTTGTTTCCTTAAGCCTCGTTTGTCACTTGCCACTAGAATTCGTCTGCTTTGATCAGGTATCCGTGAACCTTTGTTCGCCGCTTAGAGCTAATTGAAAACAAATTGTACAGAACGCGTCCGTTTTATTTTATCTTCACGATCTATATAACACCAAAACTGGTGGTTTTACAAGGTATGTTTCACTTTGATAACTCGAGTGTACAAATCATTTTTCCCAAAAAATTAATATTTTGGTTCTCTGTAAAAGAAAACGATCGTGACGGCTTTGTCTGTCCGTCCGCGCTTTATTCTGTCCGCACTTTTTCTGTCCGCCCTCAGATCTTAAAAACTACTGAGGCTTTCAAGATGTGGCCCCAATACCCGATAAAATCTTTCAGTAAGATCAACTTTCTTATAGGGAGTTTGGAGGCAGTCTTATTCTGGGATAGGTAGCGCAATTAAAAGATTATAAAAAGTTAGCTCTTATCAAATCTGAACATCTGTATGCGTGTAAAGGATCAGCCATACCTTTCCTTTGCGTTTCTTTGAAAGGCTCTATCGTTCTAGATGTTAAAAGTAGTGTGTGTATATATATATATATATATATATATATATATATATATATATATATATATATATATATATATATATATATATATATATATATATATATATTACAAATAATTCCTTCTCGGTCTATATGCTCACACACAAACAAACACACACCCGAGGACGCATTTAGAAGAAATGAAAACAAAGAAAATCCGGGATAAATACGGTTGAGCGAACGCTCCATCTGAGTGCTTAATCCGCCTTTAGCGCTGAGGGTTTTAGGTCAAGTGCGGCGTTTTCCTTACAGGTAAAATGACCAAAATGTTCTTAATACGAACGATATAGTCCGGGAGAAACTTCCTGTCACCCGCCTTGGCATATTGGTTTAACTATAGTTGGGAGAGCGCAAAACATCTGGAAGAAGTTTGCATCTAGAAGCCAAAGTTGGAATGGGTGAAGGAATTGCTGAGCCAACTCTCCTCTGCAGAAGTGAAGTGCCGGCATTAAAAAAAAAAAAAAGTCAAAGCTTTTCAGATGAATTGCTTATGCAGTTTATGTGTAGTGATAAGAACTGAAAAAGGTGAAAAAATGATGAAAAATGAAGTGGTAGAAGGATCAGCAAAAGTTATAAAGATGGATCACAGTTTTCTTTGGATGGTTTGGACATCTAGAGAGAATGGAGGATGATGGGGTGGCGAGGGCAAAGTATAATTTAGCTGTGCTGAGAGGAAGAAACACAATGTAGAAGATGAATGAAAGGACCTAGGCATTGATAGCAGAAGCGTGGGTGTAAAGTTGAATGGCGCATTGTGCAGATTAGTTCAACGTGCTGTTGATGAAGCTTGTATGTAGGCATAAAGCAACTAATGTCAGAGAACTGTTTTGCACAGGGCTTTTATTACTGATATAGCAGTTATGGTTGAATCTAGCAAAGTTCAGAGTCTTGTCTTTGCCTGAAGACAAGTGTCTGTGTTGGCATAAGCCAGTTTAATCTAAAACAATAGCCCCACGAAGACGGCTATTCATGATACTCATAATATATATACAGTGTATATATATATATATATATACATATATATATATATATATATATATATATATATATATATATATATATATATATATATATACATATATATATATATATATATATATATATATATATATATATATATATATATATATAAATATATATATATAAATATATATATATATATATATATATATATATATATATATATATATATATATATATATATATATATATATATATATATATATATATATATATATTTATATTTATATATATATATATATATATATATATATATATATATATATATATATATATATATATTTATATTTATATATATATATATATATATATATATATATATATATATATATATATATATATATATATATATATATATATATATATATATATATATATATATATATATATATATATATATATATATATATATATATATATATATATATATATATATATATATATATTTATATATATATATATATATATTTATATATATATATATATATATATATATATATATATATATATATATATACTCTATATATATATATAATTATGTATATGTATACACATACGTCCAGTGTAATATATATTACAACAGCATAAATGTTTACATTTCTGGTTTCAGAAGGAAAAATACAGATCTCATTACAGCAACAGCCATAAACAATCTGAATTTATTTGTGAAAAGTTGCATAATTTCCCACAATTTGTTGTTAGGAGAGCACTCTGGTAAACAAAAATTGTTTGAATTTTGGAGCATATAAATATGTTTCCCTGACAACTGAGAATTATAAGGCCAGATTTTATAAAGCTAGCTTTTTATTTCGTGCGCCAAGCGAAACGAACGCATTGAGCATTCATGTGGTTGAATGGTTAATAGAACGCGGGCCCGATGACACGCATACTGCGTTATTTCGCTCGACAACATAAACAAGCATGATTCCACCGTCAATGCTTTCTCTTATTGGCGTTGCTTTATGCATACATTACCTAGTTTATTATGGCTTTTGCTTATTCCAGTTCCGGCATACGTGAATCCTCACCTGTTTCTAATTGTTAATGTTTTACCGATTTAATGTACGTTGAAAGATGGCCTTATAAAGAAATCTCTTTCGATCCGTTCAAGGGATCCAATCAGTGTCGAAATCATTAGTGCTCCCATTTTACGTAACTAATAATAGCATCGCTTGTGAATCAAACGTTGACATATATAATTTTTCTTTTTATCAAATGTATAATTACCATTATCCTTGTCATTATTCATTTATTCATGCTGTGGACATGCACTTGGTCACAAGGGATAATAAAAAACGACAATACTTGGAAAACAAAATTTTGTATAATACAACGCCCGTATTTAAAGAAAAATGATAAAGCCAGGCCAAAAGTGATAAAATAAAATTCACAAATAATAAATACAAACATATAATGTAAAGATCACTTAAGCGATGAATGGATAAATCAGAGAAATTCAGTTAAGGAAGCATGGAGCTTCAAGGCACAATTACAACCTCCTGAAATTTAAAAGCATCAACATCCATAACGGCTATTGGCTGCTACAAGGAGCAAGAGCCCGTGCTGATTTAAAGCCAGCATAATCTAAATAACAAAACAATCCACAATACTGGCAAAAATTGTGTTCCCCCTTTCAATAAGGAATGAAAGACCTCTAGTACTGGCTAGTGTAATCTTGTGCCTCAGAAGAAAATGGATGCTGACATTGCAAAATGAGCAGCACGCGCCCATTCTAGACTCAAAGTGACTCATGAAGTTCACCACTGAAACAGGATTTATGGAAAATGGCCAGACAGTAATGGCGACGAGGATAAGAGAAAAGAACCAACCTTCCAAGTAACTTCTTGTCTAAAAAATAAAGATTTTAAATGCTCTGGCATTTTGCCAAATGAACAAACGGTACAAAATCAACTAATCAATGAAGTCTTGTATTAGCTAAGATCCGTACTAAGAACAACAGCTGATTTTACTGCATTTCAGAGGAGTTCTTAACAGCAACAAGAATAATATAGCATCATCTGCATTCTCTATTATCTGATTTGCACGACCACGAATCCAACACTAATTTTGCTTGCGAAAACAAGGAATAAGGTCCCAGATCACAAGATATGATAGATTTTGTCTCGCTAAAACACTGCAGAGACAAAAACTGCCGTTAGTCACTTGACAAACTGCGAAGAATGACTAAATCTACAGCACGGGAGAATTTGCTGAACCTCAATGAAAAAGTTCAAATTTGCATTAGTGGTAATAGGCCTACGGTTAAATAAACTGACCGTTTATATTCATGTTCACTGTGAGGGTTGTACTATTTCCAATTCTTCTTGAGTCGGGCTGGAAGTGTCTGTGTTATACCTTTTGTATTTATTTCCTCGATAGCAAGAACACCGTTCATTTTAGGCCTTCTTGCCAATACATCTGTAGCATATCTCTTAATGTACTGCACAGTTTGTTACTTTATCTTTTTACGAATGAAAAATAAAATAATTTTCAAGCTCCTTTACCACTGCTACGTTAAAAATATAGAGCATTTTCATTCTGTTGTATAGAGCTTTAGTTGTGTCCACTGGTAATTATCCTCTCTCTCTCTCTCTCTCTCTCTCTCTCTCTCTCTCTCTCTCTCTCTCTCTCTCTCTCTGTGCATGTAAATAAATTAATTAAATGCACATATATGTATATATATATATATATATATATATATATATATATATATATATATATATATATATATATATATATATATATATATACATACATACATACATACATATACATATATATACACATACATACACAAACACACACACACACACACACACACACATATATATATATATATATATATATATATATATATATATATATATATATATGTATGTATGTATGTATGTATATATTAGTCAAGTGTTCTGCCTTAAATATACAATTCTCTCTCTTCCATTCACAGCATTCAGTTTCTTTTAACTTTTAATACGAGTAATCAGATGAAAGTGTCCTTTTGTATGCATACCCCACTTCTGGAATATATTTCAGAAATTTTGCACACAATGTGTAAGTGACTTTTAGTTATGGAAATATGCGCCGTTATAATAATAATAATAATAATAATAATAATAATAATAATAATAATAATAAATAATAATAATAATAATAATAATAATAACAACAGAAAAATGTTTATGATTTGAATCAATTATTGACAGCTGCTGGATCTCTACAATATACTCGTATGTCTATATAGCTTGATGATAATCAAACTGCATTACACTGATAAGGCGGGAGTCTAACAACCTGATAACCGTGTTGAATTGCAATAATATCAATAAGGTAACTGGTGGGTATCTAGAAGAACATCGTTTGCCACTGCAAACTATTCAGCCTTCACTATAAATGTCTGGATTGCTCCTCCCCCTTTTTTTATAAGCCATTTCTTATGATTAAATTTTCACCCGAAGTGGTAGGGGATTTGTCAATTTGGAGGAAGTGGTATGATGGCTATCATTGTCACAGATAACGGTGGTATGTTTGGTATTGAGAAGTGAACCATTCACGAAAAAACAGTATGGTTCGTTCGATAGTGAGTATTCGAAGTTATTTTTACTTAAACCCTTTCGCTAACCGATGACGTATATGAACGTCATCCAAACGTCAAAGAAAAAGATTACTTATGGAATATGTAATCAGCTGCAATATGAAACATAATTGAGGGTTCTACCTTGAAAACTGTCGGAGATATGCGTCTTTGAACAAAAAAGGTATGAACATTTAACGCTTACCGCTCGAGTACCTGTCACTGCTGCTGGGCGAGTTCGAGTCTCGACCGGCCAATGAAGAATTAGAGGAATTTATTTTTGGTGATAGAAATTCATTTTTCGGCATAATGTGGTTCGGATTCCCGTACTGTAAGTCCCGTTGCTAGGTAACCAATTGGTTCTTAGCCATGTAAAATAAGTCTAATACTTCGGGCCAGCCCTAGGAGAGCTGTTAATCAGCTCAGTGGTCTGAATTAAACTAAGGTATTTAGCTCACAATTTCAAGCAAAACTTTCTTTCTTGTTAGCATGAAGGACGATCAAACGACTACGTTTTCCTGGGGAAGTTCATTCCCATTGTCTTCACAGACATTATCTATCCAGCATTTCCAAACCGTCTGAGTTTGACGTGTCCATGTCTCATATACAAAACAATCATAACCAGATCTCTTTGAGGCTTTTATTTTCCTTGGAAATTCGATTCTGGCAATGACATAACTTTGACAAATGTTTTTTCTTCCGTTTGCTTTGCCATATCGAAGTCAAATTTCATGGAGGACTTAACGCGAAAGATTATCTGCAACCATTATCTTGAAGTTTCCTTCCTAGTCCTCTTTGATCTTACCACTGTTGGCATTTCTTCCTTGTTTAGAAATCTAATAGTTTTACCTGAAAACAACTGGTTAAATCGTCGAGGTCCTTCACCAGGCCTTGGTATTTCTGCAGTTCCCAAAAATATTAGTGTCAAATTCTTCATGGCATTTAGCCCCCTCTTTTGCATATCCTGTTGATAGTTCTCAGAACTTCTCACTGTGATGAGTTGATTCAGCAGTACGTTGTAGGGGCTTTCCACCACCGACTAAAGAACCACTGTTAGGTTTTTCTCTGGCAAGGTGCCTTGGCACACTATGAACAATTCTTCTAGCCTTGGGATGAAGATTACTACAGGAGTTCCTGTTATGGTGCATACATTGATGATAACTTCTATAATAACTCATATCTTGTATCTGTTGACTATAACTGAATATAGGGTATATTCTATGAATATGCACTTAATACCTTCCATGACGCTATATGCAGAATGCTCTTCTATTCAGAGAGTGTACTGATTTTATCCTGAACTGGGCAGAAATTTTCTGGGGCGATTCAAATGCAGAACACAAAAACACTGCCATCTTCCCCAGTAATTTCAATCTGTGGCAATTTTTCCAAATAAAGGGAATTAGAATAATAACAAAATAAATTTTTTTTCTCTCTCTGAATGAGTCAGTATGCATAGGAAGAATAAATTCCTTGATTCTGTATCTCTCACCAAATTTTCACAAATACCCGTAAGCGTTTTGTAAAATACAATATATTCTTCAGCAGATTCCACAATTCTTATGTACAGTTTTCCCCGGATGACCCATTGGATACTTAGACGCGATGCCTTTATTCGCATTTAAGTCAATTCCTAATTAATGTTAGTTCGTATTACCTCCAGCTGGACGGATTTCTCCTTTACCTGGCCCAGGCATTCGGGGGAGATGCGACGAATTCCGCAGTACTAAGGGACAACCCAGCAAACGACCACCAAATGCTTCAAAGGACACCCTTGGGCCGTAAATGCAACTCTCACCCTTTTCAGAAGGCCAGTGAACCACGAACGTTATGGCACCAGCGCGGAATTCACGAATGTGAATTCTACCCGGCTTAAATTTTCTGAAATATTTCGAGAAACCGTACGAGCGATCTGAACGACCTGTTCTTTTTTGAGATGAGCAGGTCAGTAATTTTTGGAGTAAATTTCAGAATTCTTAGAAGACGCAAGGCGGAATTACGAATTTGAATGCGACTTATAATTTTTCTGGAAATATTTCGAGAAACCGTACGAGCGATCTGAACGACCTGTTCCTTTTTTTTTAGAAAAGCACGCCTGTAATTTCTGGGTAAATTTCAGAATTCTTAGAAGATGCATGGCGGAATTTACGAATTTGAATGCTACCCGGCCAGATTTTCTGGAAATATTTCGAGAAACCGTACGAGCAATCTGAACGACCTGTTCATTTATAGAACTTCTGTAATTTTAGGGTAAATTCAGAATTCTTAGAAAGATGCACGGGTGCTGTATTGTGTTAGAAATTTAATATTTAAACAAGATACACATCAGATGAGTGAAAATGCCTTAGTCAGCTAGCTTTCAAATACTATTAGATACACCACAAATTACATTACCACTGGTCTCTTTATACTAGAGCCACAGAATTTATAACGAAACTAATTACAGTCTGAGGGTTTGTCTACAGCATTTATCTAAACTGTAAAGTACAAGTATTTTAGCATTAAAGTTTAAGCCGCGAAAATATATATTTAAGCATTAAAGTAAAATATCTGAGAATAAAATACGGGGTATGAAATATTTATAATTATAAAACTCGCTAAATATAAAAAAAATATCGATTTTCCTAAATCATACTAAACAGATTTTCTATGTTATGACATTTTCAATGTTATGTTCTGTTAATGTTTATAACATTAGGTTGTTTACTAGCTCAGTAATACACCCTTGCTTGTTGACTGCTTGCCACGAGTAATCATTCAATGCGTGATGCCAAAGAAAATATTTCACATCCAATAATTCTCACTGAAACTGAAATGGAACAGGAAAATAAGAATCTTAGGAAGAGAATCTTCTTTTCTTTTAGTCATAGTCTGACTAAAAATGTTTATATCATGGATATGTTTTCTAATACAATTTTTTTTTATGTAAGCCGCTTATCATTTTTCCAACAAGAAGGAATGCCTGAAAATCGGATATTTGCTAATTACCTTTAAACACAAAACTCTCTGGATATGGTCTTCAGGCTAAAATGATTTTGCATCACATATTTCAATAACGCAGATAAGGATATGACACAATAACACAACAAGAGTGTTACTGGCGCCATTATCCTGGCACACATAAATCGAAAACTTTATTTTCCGATCAAATTAAGTATAGTGGAAATGAAACTCAGTAACTCACAGCGGAAAAAGACATCTAATAACTACTTTAAAACTTAAGTTTGCAAGTCATCTGTCAAAAAACGGAAATTTCATTCTATTATAGACAAAAAAAAATATTATGTTATTGAATATACCAACTCCAGATTAGAAAGATTAACGCAGAGGTTATGAAAAGACCTTGTTTGGCGTTTCATTATGGCTACAGTATTACGCTTCTCAGATTTTGTTCACCGAGCCGCAACCGTAGCTAGAAAAAGGTGATGCTAGGAGCCCAAAGAATCTAATAGAGAAAGGTGCCTAAGTACGGAAACATAAAAAAATGAACCGAAGTTTCTTCGGCGCAATCAAGTTTTCTGTACAGCCGCTACAGCAGATAATCAAGGCCACAGAAAATAGATCTATCTTTCGGTGGTCTTTGTATAATGTTATAAGAGCCACGGCCCATGAAACTTTAACCACGGCCCGGTGGTGGCTTATCGTATATCGTTGCCAGAAGCACGATTATGGCTAACTTTAACCTTAAACAAAATAAAAACTACTAAGGTTAGAAGGCTGCAATTCGGTATGTTTGATCACTGAAGGGTGGATGATCACCATACCAGATTGCAGTCCTCTAGCCTCAGTAGTTTTTAAGATATGAGGGCGGAGACAGAAAAATTGCGGACAGAAAAATGTGCGACCGGACAGACAAAGCCGGCACAATAGTTTTCTTTTACAGAAAACTAAATGCAGACGGTGTTCATCTTAATTGCAAATACTATGAAATTAACTAAGCTTCCCTTGCTGGATCTAAAACCATAATACAGTGTTGTAACAGTTGGAAAAACCTCATTGAAAATTGTATGATTATTGAAAAAACAAAAAACAAAAAACAAAAAAAAGGCGGGAAATTAATATCAAGACCTGCAATAAGAAATTTATGAAAGTCCAGAGTTTTCATCCAAACATTTGCGGATGAGTCAGGTACTGAATAACCGCTTCGAATTTCACAATATGTATGATCAATAATGCATGACATAAGATTATATAAGATTATATATATATATATATATATATATATATATATATATATATATATATATATATATATATATATATATATATATATATATATATATATATATATATGTGTATATATATATATATATATATATATATATATATATATATATATATATATGTGTGTGTGTATATATATATATATATATATATATATATATATATATATATATATATATATATATACATATATATATATATATATATATATATATATATATATATATATATATATATATATATATATATATATATATATATATATATATATATATATATATATTTTGGGTGGGGTCACAGGGCATCTCTCTCTCTCTCTCTCTCTCTCTATATATATATATATATACTGCATATGTAGAGAGAGAGAGAGAGAGAGAGATTACCTTAAGACGGGTTCGACCACTCCCCTCTATGTGTGTGGTGTGTGTGCATGTGTGTACATAGAAGTAAAAAGTTATCCCCGTACATTCCAACATAAGGTAATGTTGCTGATGGAAGTCCAGGAATATTTTCCAGATCTTCATGATTACCGCTTTAAATGAGCTGCGATGGTGATGACGGTGATCTTGCCAAACATTCTTTCCTATAAATAACATTCTTATTATTACTCAGGAAGGGGGAGAGTAAAGTGAGCTGAAAAATAATAAACCCATGAGGAAAAATGCTGGATGAAAAATACAAACATATACCGTGATATTTCGGAACTCTCCTATAGGAGGAAAGGACGCTGACGTCATAAACTGGATGAAAGGAAAAGAGCCATTAGAAGTGAAGAAAAAAAAAAATGTTCTCAGTCTGAGAAACGAAAATAAGACCCCAAATCAAACTAAGTAGAGGAAACATTGGTCGCTAAATCCAGTTCTTAGGGAAAGGATGAGCAAACGGGGAAAAAAAAATGTAACGCTGGGGATAAATGATAAAAAAGCCCCTTTGGATACGGCTGGCTGAGAACCCCTGAGAGAGAGAGAGAGAGAGAGAGAGAGAGAGAGAGAGAGAGAGACGTAGGCGAAGGGTTGCGGGAAAAATACCAGCTGGGATATAGTTTGTCTAAAAAAATACCTAAAGAAAGATGGATCTCGCTTAGAACGTAAAACTGGTTATGAAAGGGTGGAAGGACCCTCCCATTCCACAATAACATCCTATGCTAAGGAAGCGTTTTACCAAAATACTTATTTTCTTCCCTGTTTCACTGACATCATTCGGCGTCAGTGACCCTGGTAGTTGTGACGCCATATAGCTTATATTTGACTAATAAGTCAGCCAGCAAACCACTCACTTATATTTTCGAATTATCTTGAATGAATGATTTTAAGTCATAAGGCGTCGTGATTTCCATGGTCATTGACGCCGATGTCAGTTAAAGGACTACACACAGTGAAGTATATTTATAATGTAATTAAAACTTGTAGGAAATAAAATTATATCTTATGTAAAACTCCCGCTTCTAAATGTATTTAAAAATGCCATTAGCATCTTGCATCACATCCTCTCCACGGGTCTTGGCAAGGGTGTACCCGACATCCCCACCTAGAGAGCTTCAGAGAGGTATCGAACTCTTAAATCCCATGAAATAATCCAAGCTAATGCTAATGATAACGATAATAATCATAATGATGGAGTAATGCATAAAAATAAAATGGTAAAATGGCATCATGGTAAATATCGGCTATCGTCACTAGTTTTATCATGTTACATGACGATGTTTAATCTTATTAGATATTTCGAACGCTTATTTATTCTTAATATCAAAATATCTCTTTTTAACAAATCTGGCATAGTTTAATTGGAATACTGAGATGGTGACAAGCTAGATAATTCAGTATTATATGTATTCAATATAATTAGAGTAAAATCTTTTATTTATTCGCGAATATGGCAGGCGTACACCGCTACACTTTGCAGTTATGAGAGCAAGGGTATACAAGGTTTACCTTAAGCTTCTTAATCCTAGAAATATTTATTTGGCTTCTCAAAGAGTAATCTGAGACATACGATCAGTAATTCAGAAGGCAATACAGTTTTAGCAAGGGAATTAATAACCAATACCTCTTTCCCGGTAAGAGAAAGAGAGAGAGAGAGAGAGAGAGAGAGAGAGAGAGAAGAGAGAGAGAGAGAGAGAGAGACTTACTAGTCCATCCAAATCAATAAAACACAAACGTGTGTCGATCACTATTGAATCTAATCTTGAACAGACCTTGTAGCGGTACCTTCCACAACCTCAGCTGGCAATCTGTTTCAGAATGTATATATGTTACTTCCTACATAGCTTGTTGTTGAGTATACCTTAGTTTAACCAGACCACTGAGCTGATTAACAGCTCTCCTAGGGCTGGTCCAAAGGATTAGACGTATTTTACGTGGCTAAGAACCAACTGGGTACCTAGCAACGGGACCTACAGTTTATTGTGGAATCAGAACCACATTATAACGAGGAATGAATTTTATCAGAAATAAATTCCTCTAATTCTTCATTGGCCGGTCGGAGAATCGAACGCGGACCCAGCAGAGCGCTAGTCAAGAACGATACCAACCCGTCCAATGAGGAACTGCTTGTTGTTGAACATCTCAAGGCACACTTAACTTTTTTCAGGCTCCATACGTTGGAGGATAAATATGTTGACAGTGTCCTTCGTTATTTTAAACCATTTTTTTTTAATACGCAAGTCTAGGTCAACTCCTCAGATTATGAAGACCCTATCGTACTCTTGAATGGTTTCCTGCTGTTTACATTTACAAAATACGCTTTGGGTGTTCTTTTGTTCCACATGCAATACTTCCCTATTGTAGCCACTTTGTCTTCCAGATTAATTTGTCTGCCATCGGAATTCAATCTTTTCTGAGCCGTTTCTGTCCCTTGTCAGCCTGTTATTGACATTTTTGTTTCTTTGTGTGTCCCATACTGCTGCAGCAATATCCACCCTAAACCACCTTGGCTGTTTGAATGCTTTTGTCGCAATTTTTCTGAGCTGAAAAGTTGGTGAAAATAAAAGCCATACTTGCTTTGCATCTGTTTTCCTGCTCCTGGGCGTTTTTTTTTTATCCCACTTCACAACCGTGTTTCTAGGTCACATCGCACTGTAAAATGGTAGCTTTGATACACACACACAAACAACACACACACACATAAACACACACACATATATATAAAATATCATATATATATATATATATATATATATATATATATATATATATATATATATATATATATATATATATATATATATATATATAGATATTGAGAGAGAGAGAGAGAGAGAGAGGGCGAATGAAAAGAAGCGTTTGTTCATCTAAAACCAGGTTAGATTCCCAGGTCTTAAAAGCCTGACTGCCGAACAAAATGGGTTGCGCAATCATTAGGATTCTGCAAAACATTTCTACTGGTAAACAACTTATTTATTGCACAGGAAAAGGAGGAAAAAAGGGTATTGAAAAAACCATTAACGAAATATTTCTCAGCTTTCTCACATGAGCCCAATAAGTTGACGTCATAAACTGGAAAAGAACCATTAGAGTTAAAAAAAAAAGGGGGGGGGATGGGGGAGGGTCTCAATCTGGGAAACGAAAATAAGGCCCCAAATCAAACTAACTAGAGGAAAACATTGGTCGCTAAATCCAATTCTAGGCAAAGAGATGAGAAAGGCGAAAAAACGTAATTCGAGGAAAAAAATGATAAAAGGCCCTTTGGGATTGGGATGGCTGGGACTCCCTTCCCTTCCCTTCTAGAGAGAGAGAGAGAGAGAGAGAGAGAGAGAGAGAGAGAGAGAGAGAGAGAGAGAGAGAGAGAGAGGCAGAGGCGTAGGCCAAGGGTTGCGAGAAAAATGGCTACTGGGATATGGTCTGTCCCGAAAACATAAAGGAAGATGGATCTCGCTTTGAAAGTAAAACTGGCCACGAAGCATTAAAGGGATGGATAGACCCTCCCACTCCAGAAAAACATTCAACAGTAACTGTTTCATGGGGCCATTCTTCCTATTATTATTTCCTCTTATGCATAACAATCGAATTTTCGGTATGTAAGTCTTCTGAAGACTACGGACAAAAGCTAGATTTTTCAATTTGATTTTGTTGATGACTCAGGATAAAAACAACAATATAAGCAAATAATCTCCTGTTCTGTTCACACACAAGTGAAAAGAGTAAAGAGTTTTATCAGACTGCATTAAAATCTAACATCATAATAGCGTGTTACTTACGAAGGCTTGCGAGCGAAATCTGATACACGAACTCTGCTGCGCTTGCAAATGATTGTCGAGATTCAGACCATCGGTATGGGGCAACCTCAGCCAAACTCCTAGAGATATACTTGTAAAGTATATCTCTAGAAAGAGATCCAACTAGTTGCGCAATAACTGCAGCGGCGTTCTAAGCTTTTAATCGGGATATAAGTAAACTTAACTGACGTCGAAAAACTAGGATTCGATATATTCTCCTACAGAATATGCACAAGCAAGAAAAAAAGGGAATGAATTGGCATAAAATAAATTGGCGTCAAGGAAAAATCAGAAAATATAATATTGTACGATCTAACAGGCGTTTTTCCAGAACGTTGGAAAAAATATTCAATTTCACTGCAGATGGTTAAACTATATTTTTATATATTGCTTTTTAAAGATAATTCCTGGCTTATCGACACAAAGGTCTGACTTTGAAAGATCTCAGAGACCGAAAAAAGGGCACAGTATACTAAAATCCATAGAACACCCAAAAATTATAAAAATAACGAATGAAAAATTACACAATGATTATCTAAACACTTATGTTCTGCTAAGTAATTTTATTTCTTTGCAGCTCTCTGTAGAGAATTAGTCATTATATCTTAAATCAGATTTTTAGTTTTCTGTAAAAGAAAACTATTGTGCCGGCTTTGAATGTCCGTCCGCGCTTTTTCTGTCTGCCCTCAGATCTTAAAAACTACTGAGGCTAGAGGGTTGCAAATTGGTATGTTGATCATCCACCCTCCATTCATCAAACATACCAAATTGCAGCCCTCTAGCCTAAGTAGTTTTTATTTTATTTAAGGTTTAAATTAAAGTTAGCCATAATCGTGCCTCTGGCAACGATATAGGACAGGCCACCACCGGGCCGTGGTTAAAGTTTCACGGGCCGCGGCTCATACAACCTTATACCGAGACCACCGAAAGATCGATATATTTTCGGTGGCCTTGATTATACGCAGTAGGGCTGTACGGAAAACTCGGTTGCGCCGAAGAAACTTCGGTGCATTTTTTACTTGTTTACTCAGATTTACAAGGGCGACCAGTCAAGGAAAGGGTAATTACAGTAATGTTAGATGGCTCCCTATTCAGTTAGTTTAGGTTTTCTGTGAGCTACTCTAACAAATATATCTTTTATTAGCCATTTAAATATCGATACAATTATAAAACTACAACGAACTTTTGCTAAACATAAAACGAACAAGTTATCGCATAAAATGCTGTTAGCATAGTTCAAGATGACAAAAAAAAAAATCTGATACGGTTACTACATCACGAAAGTGAAGCCCACTGAGAGAGAGAGAGAGAGAGAGAGAGAGAGAGAGAGAGAGAGAGAGAGAGAGAGAGAGAGGTTGGGGGAGGGAGATGTATTCAGGATGTTTACCTACTTCGGAGATAAAAATGGAGTACATCCGATACTTCAAGTTGTTTGCAGAATCATATCCAGTTTATTCAGTACTAGCTTTTTTTTTCATGAAAAGAAAAACTGCCATTACAAGAACTTCTATTCATGAACACTAAACTTCTCGATTTTCTAGCACTTTGAAAATGCTTTCCACTGTAAACCATCAAATATCAGTTTGGGAAAAAAAACGCTATCACGAACAATCTTAAGCCACTGAAAGCCCGCCCTTCCACCATGAGTGCAAATCCTGGCTTTAAGGAAGTTTCTTTTTCAGTCTTTCTCAATTCAGATTCCAAGGTTTCTGTACAAAATATATCTAAAATAGGAAGTAGGTCGAGATGTTTACATTTCACTGCGTGTGGTCGCTGCCTATGCGCAGAACTGGTGAATGCGGCCAATAGATACTATAATATTTAGTCAGTTTATGATGTGTAAACATACAGAAGGAGTGGCCCTCAGATTCTACCCCCAAAAAGTGGACGTATAAATACTAAATATTGAAGAAAAGATACTCTGATTTAGGTCACTTTCTGCCCGACCTGCAAAACAAACAAACGAAGCCATCGCTTCAACCTCTAACCTCACACCCCGACAAAACCTCGAAGCCCCTATCTTATCCAGCGATCCCTGCGGCCGAAAACCACCCAATATTTCTCGCTATCTCAAAAGTTTGTTACAAATGATAAAAACGGGCCAATGCCTTCCACATCAAAGGCCAATTCCAATGCTAATGGAGGGACTATTTAGAGAGCGGGAGGGAAGCCTTGCATCTCGATTTTGGAAGAAGCTGGATCGGGAGAAAATATAAAAGAACAAGAAAATGAGACTCTCCAGCTAAAGCATGCACATATCGACGTACTCACAGACAGCGGCAGGAGGGAGGCTCTCCCTCCCTCTCTCATTTTTTTTTTTATGACAAAGAACAAGAACAAAGAATGTACAGAGGAATTTTAACGCAAAATAAAAATAAAATGTTATCCCAAAACACATTTTTACCGCTGCTTGCTTTTTAGTTTTCTGTAACAGAAAACTATTGTGCCGGCTTTGTCTGTCTGTCCGCACTTTTTCTGTCCGTCCTCAGATCTTAAAAACTACTGAGGCTAGAGGGCTGCAAATTGGTATGTTGATCATCCACCCTCCCATCATCAAACATACCAAATTGCAAGCCCTCTAGCCCTCAGTTTTTTTCCCATTGTTAAGGTTAAAGTTAGCCATAATCGTGCTTCTGGCAAAGATATAGGATAGACAACCACAGGGCCGTGGTTAAAGTTTCATGAGCCGCGGCTCACACAGCATTATACCGAAACCACCGAAAGATAGATATATCTTCGGTGGCCCTGACTATATGCTTTAGCGGCTGTACAGAAAACTCGATTCCGCCGAATAAGCTTCGGCGCATTATTACTTCTTTTTTTTACGTGGTAACTGACTGAATTTCATCTAATCAAGGAAGAGGAGAGATTGAAAAGTGTTGTACACAAGGATACCTTAGCAGAAGTACCACAACAACTTCCTTTAGCAAAACCAGATATAATTCTCATGTAGCAAGGAGACTTCGGTAACTTGAATCCACTACAGATATTAACACTTCGATTTACTAACTAAAATATTCCATTTAACAATTTTACTGAGGCATTCGCATTAAATATGTCCAGTTTTAAAGAAGTATTTTAAAAATAATGCTTATCAAAAAATAATCAGACTCTATGGGGTCTAAGTATTCTGTGATAAGCATTATTTTTATACAACGTGTGACTGATCTGAATAGTGAACTATGTTATGATTATCAAAATAAACTGTGTTTACCATCTGAATAGTGACTGGCTAGTTCCCAAGAGAGCTGGTGTTGCAACCATCAGAGAGAGAGAGAGAGAGAGAGAGAGAGAGAGAGAGAGAGAGAGAGAGTACACATTAACGTAATTAATCTTCTTGTATGATTTTGTAAAGCGAGAATAAAAAAATATATATATTTTGGACGAAGAAAATCCTCACGCCGAGTTACTTTTCAAACGAAATATTCTTAGAGCCAAGCCTATGGTCGAATGAAAAAACAGTCGTGGAAACAAAAATCTTCACAGAGACACTGCTGACAAACAAATGGCTCTCTTAACCGGAAGCTAGTTATGTCTAAGAAGCCAGTCCTGTGATATTGCATCTAAATGATGACATTATGAAAATAACGCAAGCCATAAAAGGAACTTTATATTTAGAGGCTGGAATGGTGTGGCTCCCGGTTACTCGCCTGGCTCTCGCACTAACATACTGTACATCAAGGTGCACGCTTTCTCGATTGGGTCCTCCAATTCTCTAACAGGTTTTCTAATATTTTCAAGTTGCATCTACAGGGACTGAGCACCATTTAATATTTCCTTTTCAGTTTTCTGTAAGAGAAAGCTACTGTGCCGGCTTTGTCTGTCCGTCCGCACTTTTTCTGTCCGCACTTTTTTCTGTCCGCACTTTTTTCTGTCCACACTTTTTTCTGCCCGCACTTTTTTCTGTCCGCCCTCAGATCTTAAAAAAACTACTATGGCTAGAGGGCTGCAAATTGGTATGTTGGTCATCCACCCTCCAATCATCAAACATACCAACTTGCAGCCCTCTAGTCTCAGTAGTTTTATTTTATTTAAGGATAAAGTTAGCCATAATCGTGCGTCTGTTTACGGTATAGGACAGGCCACTACCGGGCCGTGGTTAAAGTTTCATGGGCCAAGGCTCCTACAGCATTACACCGAGACCACCGAAAGATAGATCTATTTTCGGTGATCTTGATTATACGTAGTAGCGGCTGCACAGAAAGCTCGATTGCGCCAAAGAAACAAGTTATAGGTTAATGTCGAAGCTCGACCTCCAATCTATCTTCACGTGGCCACAGAAACCTACCATACTTATAAATATGCAATATTACCAAGATTGCAATTAAATGATTACGCATCTATTCGGCCTATAGACTTGTCATAGATTCGGAAGTAATTACTTAATTACATAAGTAATTACATAAGTTCCTCCTGTACATATTAACTGCAAATACAGTAAGCAGAAGGTAATTCTGAACGCAGTGTCATTCGTTATTACTCCTGAGGGGCATCAGCAATGCTAATCGTTACATTAGGTAACTGCATATTTGTTTTATTAGCTCACACATACTAGTTTTAAGCGCCTAAGATCAGAGAGAGAGAGAGAGAGAGAGAGAGAGAGAGAGAGAGATCTGAACTACTTTCGCCCGATCTATGTGAAGAAGTTACACTGAGCTGAGCAGCTTCATAGAAAGTCATTGGTCCAGTTACGCACAATTCACAACCAAAGTTAGTTAGAGGAATGGCTGAGAAGCATAGGTCATTGTCGTCTGGTTCCTGTACAATTTCTCCGTGCTATATCTCGGCCAAAAACAGACAAATAAGTGTGAATTTTTACAGCTCAGAAAAGACCATTTCTTTCATGCCCCAGAGAACTAAATGCAATAATCACTAGTCAGAGATACTGTTACAGTCTTGTGTGTTTTTCCAGAAGCAATCTACATTGTTCATTCCACATCAGAATTTTACCCCATAACAAACCAGTCGATGCTTCGGTGTAATTAATAACCACAAGGCGCAAGTCAACCCAAAATACTGATAATTTTTCATTAAAGCACCGGAAATGTAATTTTGGTTACAAACCCTATGTAGTGATTCCAGTTCTTTGTATGCCTGCCAGAGAAGCAAATAATTGTCACTGGAAATTAATCAACACAGGTATGCTGTTAGAACTGGACCGAACAGTAATGCAATTTTGAATCATTAAAAAAATTGATTACCCTAATTATTATGCAACAGCAGGGCGCAGCATATTTTAATGAGAAATCATAAACTCTACGGTATTTGGTACCGACATGCCATTCATTTTTTTTAAGCTCTGCTTTAGCATTATAAACTGGCGTCCCACAGTATATGTGTTCACTGAACTGCACAGGAATTAACAGTGATATATAGCCAATATTTCAGCCTGATCAGAACGTCACTGAAAAACCGGTTTAGCCTTACAATACTAAAAGTAAGTTAAAGTCAAGTACACCTTAGTTTAACCAGACCACTGAGCTGATAAACAGCTCTCCTAGGGCTGGCCCGAAGAATTAGATTTATTTTACGTGGCTAAGAACCAACTGGTCACCTAGCAACGGGACCTACAGCTTGTTGTGGAATGCGAATCACATTAGGACGAGAAACGAATTTCTATCACCAGAAATAAACTCCTCTAATTCTTCATTGGCCGGTCTGAGAGTCGAACGCTGGGCCAACAGCGTGCTAGCCGAGAGCTCTATCCACCGTCTCCCCAATGAAAAAAAAAAAGCAAGTTAAGAAGCGATGGAGAAATAAATGTAATTAAATGTACAGCTCTTCTTTACATATGATATACATAAAGTGACATGAAATACGTAATATATACAATATATATATAAATATATATATCATATATACATACACATTATATATATATATATATATATATATATATATATATATATATATATATATATATATATATATATATATATATATATGTGTGTGTGTGTGTGTGTGTGTGTGTGTGTGTGTATGTATGTATGTATGTATGTATACTTATACAGTATATGTGTGTGTGCCAGTACACGTGTGTCATGTTCTACACATAACGTATTCTACATTACATCACGTAATGAAAGACGAAAACGTTCATAAGTTTAGAATTCCCTTTCACCCCTGTTGGAAGACGTTGCTAGTGCAATAAAATGTTTGGAGTTGGAATGTTAGACTCTATTTTGCAATAAATTCTTTTCAAAGCAATGTCCCATGAATAAGCAACGTTCTCAGACGTCACGGGTGCTTTCTAAGTACGGGGAATAAAAAAAAAAAACAATTATTAGTTTATACCGTGGAACATTATGGTAAGACAAAAAAAATAAATAAATAAATACAAAAACATATAAGGTATAAGGTATATCGACAGAAGAGTTGCGAAATAACGAAACTAAGATTGATTCGTGGGGAATGAAGGCCTGAGGAATAATCATGGAAAAATAAAAAATTAAAAACTTAAGAATTAAAAGAGAGGAAAAAATGGTGAGACAAAAAAAAAAAAATTAAATTAAAAAATGTATAAGGTATAAGGTATATCGACAGAAGAGTTGCGAAATAATGAAACTAAGATTGATTCGTGGCGAATGAAGGCCTGAGGAATAATCATGGAAAAATAAAAAAAAGTCACGAATTAAAAGAAAGGAAAAAATGGAAGCGCAAACGCCTTGCTTCCCATCGTCGACCGGCGAAAACCCGGGCCAGGTAAACCCTTCCATTCGAAAACAGTGCCTAAAATAAACTTCGCATTACAGCGATCTACTTCCTCCAAAGCTGCCCTATAAAGGGGGCTCTATAACTCTATAAACTCCCATCGGATCCCCCTTTTCTCCGTCGATATGTCAGCTCCTATCCAATCCCTTTCTTATCCCAAATATAATTTAGTTCTAACATAGGAAGGGATCCCTCGCCTTCATATTTTCCTCAACATGACGCGAATTTCAGAGGGGTTATGAGGACCGTAAGAGAGCAACATTTAAACTCAATCTCGGCAGAAAGGATGAGATTCGTAGAGCGGAGAATGGGGTGGTGGTGGTGGCGGCGGTGGTGGTGAGCGGTGGCGGGGGGAGGGGGACAGACGTTATTTACCAAGGCAGTCTGACGAGGTACTTCTTTAGATGTATCAGCCGAACACACAAGAACCTCCTTTGCTCCTTTCAGACTTATGTATGCCTTGGTGGTACACGCAGATGCCTCCAGATTTGTAGGGATGAAAAGGGCTAATATAATTCTACAGGAGTTGTTCATGTTGCTATTAACACAAATTGCGGATTCACTTTGTTGTTAGTGATGACAAATGGAAAAATGAATTAATATAAGCAAGCAGCCATCTAATTATGGTATTGTTATTGCAGAACAAAGGAGCAAAATAATATATACGAAAATGTTTATATATAAATGAGAGTGTGTATGCAGTTGACATATGCATACACACTCTCATTTTTATTATATAAATATATTTTCGTATATAGTATTTTTCTCCTTTGCTCTGCAATAACAATACAAGTCCTGGAGCTACCACTGGCCATTTGGGGTTATTTCCATTTCCTGGAATCCTAAAGGAGTGAGTGTTGGTGCCAATGTCCCCAGGGGAAGAGGCTATTCTGCTATTTAATGGGAATTCCTCCCATCAAGGAGCCTGAAACTCTTTACTATAAGCGCTCCTTTTGCTTAGGTACTTTGTACTTCAAACCTAAGCCATTGACACTTCCTAGAGCACTAAATGTCCATGACGTGTTTCTTTGTGCTCTTAAAGTCAGGTACCTCGAAATGTCAGGAAATAAGATGATAACTTTGTAACCCTTTTTCATGCTCTGTGAGGATATATATACAAGTATATATATATATATATATATATATATATATATATATATATATATATATATATATATATATATATATATATGTGTGTGTGTGTGTGTGTGTGTGTGTGTGTGTGTGTGTGTGTGCGTTTCCTCATCGGGAGGGAGGGAGGAGGAGGAGGAGGAGGAGGAGGAGGAGGAGGAGGAGGAGGAGGAGGAGAGGAGGAGAAGGAGGGTAGGGGGAAAAGAAAAGAAACATGCTGGATTAATACTAAGTCACTGAATCACAGTCTATCTTGCAAGCTCTTTTGGGCACCTTTGACATTAAGGCCCTTCCTTTCTGATATCTCTTTCTCATCATCTAATCGGTGGTGTTTTTTTTTTTTTCTCCTCCACTTCCTTTAGCTTACAAATTCTATTCTCATTTCACCAGCCAAACGTTGTCAAATTTTTCCCCTTGACCAGACCACATTAAAACGTTCTGAGGTTGTCTTTCCTACGCATTACCCTCTGTAAAATACTACTTCTGTATATCTCTATAATTCTCATCCTATCAATTCTTCTCTAACAACATATATTACTCGAGTATTTCATCTTATATATTTTTATTTGTATTCAACACCCATGCCTCACTTCCATAAATGAGACTTGGCTCATCAATCCATAATGCCTTCCTATCTTCCTTCCTTTTCCTTTTTTGTGATTCATCTGTTTTTCAATACTTTATTAATTCACTAAATTTACTCCTTAAATTTACTACATTTACTTATCAAATATTTGCCCGAATCATCTGCTTGCATCCTTCCACCACCATATTAACATACAATAAGTCAACTTTTGACTCTTGTAAATACTTTCAAATATTTTCACTCGTTCCTGCAGTTCCTATTCACTTTCATAAACAGCAACCATTCCACACTCTTTCACGACTTGATATCTTATTCCACAGCTTTACACATAAATCTACTTTTCTTTCCGTTGTTGGGCAGCAGTGAAGACATATAAACCGTCTCAAACCAGCACATTTCCAGGTATACTATGCTATGTCCTGCGCCTACAATTCTAAGCCAAATCTGTCAGTGTTACCTTTATACAACACAACCATTATTCTTCTCCCTCCTTCCTTCAACCGGACATATTTTATAAACCTTGGCTTCAATTAAACAATTATCAGAAGTACCTCCAAACACTCCTCTTCTCGCCATTACATCCATCAGCTTCCTCTGCGAGGCTCTACGTTAACATTTACCCCAGCAACCCCACAAAAATTAAGTCTGGTATCTTTCCATCACAGATTCCAAACCCAGCCAGGAAAACTTTCAGACTCTCCTATAAGTGTTTTCTTTCCAGTCTTGGCCCATATACAATCACAACTCTAGATAGGTACCAGCTTTCGCTGGGCTTAGCAACCACATTCATAGAAATTTGCTGAAATAAAAGAAAGCTGTACCCCTCCAACGCATACCCACTCTTGTATGTATATATATATATATATATATATATATATATATATATATATATATATATATATATATACATATATATACTTTACATATGTTTTTTTTATATATTTCTTTATGTATATATGTTTTTTTATATAATATATATATGCATGAATGTATATATATATATATATATATATATATATATATATATATATATATATATATATATATATATATATATATATATATATATATGCTATATATGCGTGTGTCTTTGCAGTAACAGTATGAAAATAAACATTTCTTAGGGATGGATATATCTTGTAGACTCATCCAGTACTTAGTATTTTTGAGTACTACATCCAAGTACGCTTCTTTGTTATTCTAACTTTATTTTATATTGACTCTGCTAATTCTATTCAAGATTGCGTTCATTTGTAAATTCCAATACAGTAACAACATGGATATTAATCTTTTCCCTATTACCATTTTTTATTATATTTCTTTACCAACGTTTTCTTCTTCATCAAAACCTGGAGTTTTATATTTCATTTACGAGGATGAAAGTGATCTCCATTTTTCTCTTTTAGACAAAGACAAAGGAAAGTCATATTTCTCCTTTGTTCTGAAGGTACACGTTTATGAAGCTATTAAAACTAATATTACCCATTAGTATTAATAACCTAAAGATTTCTCTGATGCGTTTTATCAGCCGTTCACCTCGTCAATAAATACACTTTACACTGAATATCAATTTATTTTCACGTTGAGATTGATTGATTGGTTTATACAATTTGGCGGCTTTTAAAACTGAAAGACGTAGATAACAGGAAAATGATAGGAAACCAGCTTACCCGAGCCTGGACCAGGGTTGGAGTAATTACAATTCAAAATCTCAATTACAATTACAATTACAATTACATTATTAAAACTTTAAATTGCAATTATAATTACAATTACTCATGTGAAGTTCAATTACAATTACAATTACAATTACCACAAGACAGTCAATTATAATGACAATTATAATTACTCAGCTTCCAACAGTAAGCTTTGGTTGGAAAGAAAAACGCTACATCGTGCTGTTGTCATTTATTGAAAAATTACAACACTAGCTTGCATAATAACTAAATTAAAAATTTCCTATGATTAAAGGTATTTGCTCATTTAAATAAACAGCGGTGCATCTAGCTATGTAAATAGGAAAAAGATTGATTTAAGATTTAATTCTTGTACTTTTGAAAACATGGTGAAAACAAATCTAACTTCTGACAGGCTTGTAAAAACTAAAAGGTATTTGCTCATTTAAATAAACAGCGGTGCAACTAGCCTAGTAAAATAGAAAAAGATTGATTTAAGATTTAATTCTTTTACTTTTGAAAAATGGTGAAAACAAATCTAACTACTGATAGGCTTGTAAAACTAAATTGCCATTTCATTTTGAAGAAGTTGTAGGTGGTAGATAACTTATATCTGAGTGGCTGCATTGATTGCAGTTTCAACAATTCACTGTTACACTTGATCATTATCATTGATCCTGAAAGAAGAGACCCCAAGTTGAGCTCTGTTTAGTAAAATAGTTTCACAATGCTAAAACTCGTTCAGATGGAGCCGATGTATAGTACCCCTAATACATCTTTTGCAAAGATTCTTCAATGGACTCATCGCATGTGGTGCTTCTTTCCAGTAAAGTAATGATCACTTAAAATGGTTGAGTTCCTTCCTCTACATATTGCTTCAACAAAAGATTCATTGACACTGCTTCCTCTGATCCTTGTTGATTTTCGACTTTGGAGGAACCTGGCAGAAAGAAGAACAATTTAGGTCTTTTTGTTCAGGATCTTCAGGTAAACTCTTGAGCAATATCAGTGTAAGTATTTCCGTCTTCTCTTGCGCTTTTCTTGTCCTGTAGAATCCACTCCGCTGCAAGAGCATCTCTTTGGCATATGCCAGCACTTAGTCCTTCTGCTCTTGATGAAATCAGTTCAGTTAAATCTAGGATCAGCAAGGCTGCTACTTGAACATCTTTTATTTCCTTATGGTGATCCAATCTCTTCCTTACAGAGTCCAGTACTACTTTAGCTAGTTTCTCAGAGTACTGTAACTTGGTAGTATGGATTAAATGTCTGGCGAATGAGTAAGTGCCTGAGCGACTGGTCCAATAGCAGTTATAGTCACCTTCTTCTGTCCTTTAGAATAGAAAGTCAAGAGGAGGACTTTGCCGTGTGACGGTCTTGGAGAAGCAATGAAATATGTCCCAGTCCACCAAACAAGAAATGGACGTGTCTGATTCTCGTATAATACAATGAGTTGTCACCAGTAAGGGCTGCCACTTCATCTTATACAGATTACAGTGTGCATTTACATATTTGCCCTTCCATAGCAGAAAACAAGGATTACTCAAATTTTGTATGATTTACTTTTTGCAATTACAATTACTTTATAAAGTAATTAATTATATTACAATTACCTCACTAAGTTCTACATCCAATTACAATTACAATTACATACTTTAATGTAATTAATTACATTTAAATTAAATTACAATTACAATTACTCCAACCCTGGCCTGGACACTGTTCCCAATAGCCTAAATATAAATGCTGAAAATTTGCAAAGGATGAGTAAGAGAGAGAGAGAGAGAGAGAGAGAGAGAGAGAGAGAGAGAGAGAGAATGTGCGCGTGCCTTCAACGTTTGCTTTGTCCGTATAAAAACAGTGTTTAATGAGAGCCATGTTCAGATATGTAGCCTGAAAACTATAATTATCAAATGCTTGTTCATGAGACCAGCAACCTACATTCGACATGGAATCAGCAGAATGTTTTAATGTTTATGGAGGTCGAACATATATTTTCTCCTGCAAAGAGGGATGCAGGGATAAAACGACATGCATATATTCATACAAATAGGACTTTCCACAATCAGAGCTTCCATTTAAACATGCACATAATTTAACGTTTCTAACCCTCTTTAACGATTTCTAGTAAGCAGGAAATTCGTCTGTGAATTATAAAACATTATGAAACAAAACTAAGAAGGCTTAACGAGATTTAAAAACATAATTATATCCTCTTCCCTAAATAGAATAAGATAGTATCTAAAATGCCAAAACACTGTTACTTTCTTCATGATTTCGTGTTTTCAAAGAATAACCTAATATTAATGTTAAAGACAATCTCTCTCCCTGTTAATCAGCTCAGTGGTCTGGTAAAACTAAGGTATACTTTCTCTCTCTCTCTCTCTCTCTCTCTCTCTCTCTCTCTCTCTCTCTCTCACACACACACACACACACACAAACACACACACACGCACACACATTCAAACACACACTGCATATATATCGTAATAGAAGCAGAATACAATGTCCACTCTATGTTCGCCTTTATTAAAAGGTACTTTAAAATGTTTATTTATATGCTGGGGTAGCAAAATAATTTTACTTTAAAGCTAAGGAAGGGTAGCATGCATAGTCCCAGGAAGGTTCTGCGGAAAGGTGAAAGACTACAAACAGGATTTTAGGGTGTGAGAAAAAGTTGTAATAGTGAATGTTCATGGTTCAGGAGTGACATAGGACGAATGAGAAAAAATATGTTTTGGGCAGTCTGAATCTGTGCCTGGTTGGGCTCGGATGATAAAAAAAAAGGGTGGTTGTGATAGGTGATGTAAATGTAAAGGTATTTAACATAGGAGCAGGTGCGGCCCATGGTAAATATAGGCTTCCAGGAGTAAATGAGCCTGGGCATTCTTTTGGAAATGTGTTTGGAACGGGGCTCGATTGCTGGAAATATACTGTTTCCAGAGAATAACATCA
>NC_089796.1:73693862-73791362 GCF_040412425.1 Macrobrachium rosenbergii | reverse complement strand
TGCACATGCATATAAATAAACGAATATACACACACACGATACACCATGCATGTATTAGTAAATAACCTAAGAGTTGATGTAAATGAAAAGAGTGTATGCAAAAACACACCAAACGCACAACACACACACTACACACACACAAGGTCACCACATATATATATATATATATATATATATATATATATATATATATATATATATATATATATATATATATATATATATGATATATATAATATATATATATATATATATATATATATATATATATATATATATATATATATATATATATATATACATATATAATATATATATATATATATATATATATATATATGTATATATATATATATATATATATATATACTATATATATATATATATACTGTATATATACACAGCACCTGCTGATGAGACTTCTGTGTATGCATGAAGCAACACATGTTGGGAAAAGGTTTACGATTCAGCAAATATAGTATGAATGAAACAGTGATCGCGCTGTGTAAGTTTCTCTGATGACACCTGAAGCAGAATAAACGGCTTATTGCTGAATACATTTATTTCTCAGCAAACGCACACACGTATATATATATATATATATATATATATATATATATATATATATATATATATATATATATACATATATATACATATATATATATATATATATATATATATATATATATATATATATATATATATATATATATATATATATACATATATATATATATATATATGCATATATATATATATACACAATACATATATGTGTATAATGCTTTTCCATGTCGAGGAAGTGCCATTCATATATTTACGCATGTATACATGTAAACCCACTCACGCAATTATTACTGTTATTATTCAACATGAATAAACATTGACGAGAAATGAGTCATTCAGACTCACAGCTACAGCTCCAGTCCAAAAAAAAAAATTCAGAAGGGAAAAAATATAGCAAAAATGGCAAAACATATCTGCTGTAGATGGTTAAAATGATAATTGCCGTTTTCGAGGAAAAGGAAACCACCACTTGATTCAGCGAGGGTGCGTTCATCCGATTACGTTATCAATATTTCAGCAGCAGTACAACAACACATTTGAGTTTGCTTAGTGTACCTTTGTTTTACCAGACCACTGAGGTGATTAACAGCTTCAGAGAGGGCTGGCCCGAAGGATTAGACTTTATTTTACGTGCTAAGAACCAATTGCTACTTAGCAACGGGACCTACAGCTTATTGTGGAAACTGAATTCACATTAATATAGGAGAATGAATTTCTATCACCAGAAATAAAATTCTAACTCCTTCATCAGCGGCCGGGGATTTTGAACTCGCCTGGCGAGTGGGCAGTCCACAGCTCTACCTGGACTCGTCCAACGAAGAGCTGCACAACACATTTGAAACACGACACGAACACATCGACTATGTTGCCATACTGACAAACAATACTTCATTTTCTGGCGGCTTTAGAAGACACTTTCTAGCGGGGTGAAGAAGAAAGCTGAGTCCAGAGTAATAGTAAGTGACAACAAGTACTCAGAATTCTCAAGCAGCGCACGAACTGTGCATAAGGAGTCATGGCGTAATCAGCTAAACAATTAGGCTATAATTTTGCTGGAGTTCAGGGTTACTCTCCACTGGCGTCAACACCAAATCTCACTTTTATAGAGAACGAACAACTGCAGAAAAACAACTGCATCTTCTCCATATTATACAAGCTGCGAAGGACCTAATACAATACCTTGTGGAACACCAGACTTGATAGGCCTTAAGTTGACAAAAGCTCTGAGAGGAACACGCTGGCAATGGTCACTAAGAAGTACACATCTCCCAATTCCTAGGCAATAAAGAGTACACCTAAGAGCTGCATGACCAACCAAGTAATATGCAGAAATAAAGTCACCTGAAACAAATCTGCAATTGTCTTTATGGCAATGGAAGTCTTGGATAGTTAGGTCTAAAAATGCATCACAAGTACTCAGCTGTTTTTGCTAGTCGTACCAGTGGTCAGGGATTAAATATTTAGTAGCTTAGTACTTTTTATAAAGGATTATAGTTTTTTTTTTTTGGGGGGGGGAGGCAAACCCAGAAGGCATCGGATAAGTGGAAACAGAACTGCAACAGCGACAATCGACGGTTTACGACCCTTTGGAAAATTAAAATAAAGAATTATATGTGACCTGTAACAAAGTCGAGTTCCTTAAAATACACTCAAAAACTTTGAATGAAATTAGAATAGCATGAAGGAATTAAAGATAATATCTTGATATTTACTCTCAACCAGGGCCGTCCAAGTTGTTTAGTCTGAGGGCCACTCTTGAAAAAACAAAAAGTCTTGCGGGCCACCTGTGTGTATGTATGTGTATGTATGTATATGTATACATGTATATGTTATACATATACAAGATAGCCAAGCAATGTAACTTTTCTTTGTAGTTACTGATTTTGCAAGGAATGTTTCTTTTATTCAGGATAAGCGGTAAATCTGATTTTTATGATACAAAAGAGAGAAACATACTTTAAATTATTTTTCCCTACCGACCCACTTTCAAAATCAAACGGGCCAGCGTAACCTATTGCTCTTAACCCCGAACTTTTTAATGACGTCACACTTGGCGGAGCAGTGGACTGCTATGCTTCACATTGTTCATCTTCACAGACACTGGTATGACTGACTTCGATAATGACCTACGCAGTGCTTTGATACTGACAATACTGTAGGACTATTATGAGGGAACAAAAGTTCCGAACATCGCCTATTCTGACCAGCTGCTCTTTACCAAGTAACAATAAAAGTTGATACTCTGTTCTTGCAAAATCTAAAGTTTGCCAATATACCCCGAGTGAGATTTTGTGCAACTAGGTCAAGAATCTCCATCTCTGTCTGATATATCAATATCCGTAATGATTTAAGAATGAAAGATAAGACAGCTTTATCATTATTTACACAAATATTATAACAATAACACTAATGTTGCAGTGATCACATTGATATCAGCAGTAACAATATTAACTAAATTCACTTTATGGATTATATAAAGTTAGAATAGAAGGCAAAAGCAGGAAAAAGGGCCAAAATCGATCTGAGCATTTTACGCTACAAGTTTCTCAATTTGAGACTCTCTTTCAAAGTGCAGGGAAACTCACAACAAAGGCTAATCATTTAAAATAAAAGCTATCACAGCATGTTTCAATTATTTCTAAAAGAATTAAACAAAAAATCAAATGAAAATGCAGAGATTCTTTTCCGGAAACTCCAGCACAAAACAGTCGAAAAGCCATTTTTTGGATAAGAATCGCAATTTTTTTCTGCTTTTTGTCGTTTCTCTCTTTTTTAATTCTTTTTTTTTTTCTTTTACAAAAGTAAGCATATTTTTTCATGCTTAAGAAGATAAAACCTAAAATAATTTGCAAAAATTATGGTGCATTTTACAATTTGTTACGTATGAAATTCTTATACTTATTTAGAAGTCCTGCTTTTTGTCCTTGAATTTTGGATGGTTCCAATTTTCCTTCCTAGAATATCAGATTATACTCATTTCGAATCCCACCGTAAATGACATTATTTTCTCGCAATCCTGAAATTCCCAGCGTAACCTATTGCATCCCGAGATCCAATACACAATTACGCTAGTTCCTTTCCTTTCGTGGTTCATCATATTTTGACATTATTTCATGACAAACCAGTAGAACAAACTCGGAATTATCCGCGCTACTAACAGATTTATGTGCTATCCTTTTTAGCTTTCTGTAAGCGAAAACTATTGTGCCGGCTTTGTCTGTCCGTCCGCACTTTATTCTGTTAACACTTTTTACTGTCCACACTTTCTGTCCGCCCTCAGAACTTAAAATCTACTGAGGCTAAAGGGTTGCAAATTGGTATGTTGATCATCCATCCCCCAGTCATAAAACATACCAAATTACAGTCCCCTAGCCTCAGCAGTTTTTATTCTATTCAAGGTTAAAGTTAGCCATAAAAAAACGTCTGTAACGATATAGGCTGCAACACCACCTGGTTTGGCAAAGTTTCTCTATGGACCGCGGCTCATACAGTACAGGTAAAGAGATCACCGAAAGATAGATCTATTTTCGGTGGATGTAGAGGATCTTGAGAACTTGCGCACATGGATATTTCACTAAATGGTTTTATCTCTGGCAACAAAGTTTTGCTGAATTACTTCATATTACTCTCGATGAAAACATAATGGCAATAACAACTAAAATACAGTTATAAATAACAATTATTCACAATCTCGTATCCATAACGCATGACAAATACTCTTAAAATTGCTTAATTGAATTTGGGTCTGCGCTTTGAGAATTTACCCACAATTTACACCACACTACATATTTATATATATAATGTAATTATGACAGACCTACTGCTTTACGTTTTTGTGCCATATTTCTGGCGTATCGAAATGACACTTCATATTTTTCTCATTTCATTATATTTTCAAATACTCACAATTTGACAAAGCTCACAGTCGTAATTTCATTCTACCGAATGGGAGAATTGTGTCCAATTAACAAGCTTTCATTTTCGTGTCTCAGTATACGTGACTTTGGTAATTACCTTGTCCTAAGGAATGACATGCTAGCAGACCTTTACTTCGATTTCCCAATTCTCGTGATGAATAATAGTCCAGCAAGCCACCTCCAGAAGCAAGAGCCTTTTAATTTCACATAAAATTGCAAGGTTTTTCAAGTCAAGACAAAGAAGAAATACTGAAGCGTGGGTCGAATATTACCTAAAGCTTCTCCAAAGGATTTATTTACTTCCATTTAAATATTAGTATATATATATATATATATATATATATATAAAAACATAATGTATGTATCTATTATGTATAGTATATTATATATATATATATATATATATATATATATATATATATATATATATATATATATATATATATATATATATATATATATATATATATATATATATATATATATATATATATATATAATACAGTATGTATATATATATATATATATATATATAATATATATATATATATATATATATATATATATATATATTTATATACATATAATATGATATATATATAGATATGCATCCAGAAATGATTTATATATAATGGTCACTGAAAGATTGGTCATTGAAATATGAATATTCCTTATGTCGCCTCCAATAAAGCTTAGATTTCTGTAATATATGACCATTTATTTACTGATTACTTATATGAAATGAAATGATGTAGGTTAAGTAACTTGCAAATGAAAACAATGAGACAGAGGAACGAAGGAAAAACGATTAGAATTAAAAGAAATAGCGAAGGTAGAACTAAAAAAGTAAATGTTGACTGAATATGATAAGGGGATGAAGAAAGTAGATTTAAGGAAATTAAACACTGAAGGGGTATATAAAAGGCAAGAGGAGACAGAACGTGATCTGAGAATGAAGGAAATGGGCGGAGGAAACGTGGAAACGTCTCATAACTACAGTGAGGTCCTTATCCCCTACCGCCAGCCAGCCAGCTATGATTTAATTCCGATACCGTCCATCACGCCTATGTGACTCGGACACAAATATTCCACATGTTTCACTGTTTCCTAATGTACCTTTTTTATTTTATTTCCCCACTCTCTACTTTGGTGAGAGTGGAGTTTTACTCATTTCATTGCATTCTGTGTTATAATTCTCATTTTTTTTTTTTATTTCTGTATGAACGCATATAAAAGAATTACATATCCATTCGTCTCTTATCAAAAATATGCCTAAACTGATTTTCGGCAGTCGTTTTATGATAATGTGCTTAACAGCTGTACATGAGGCATGCGCTATCAGTTCTGGTAACAGTGGCGTTCGACTTTCAGCCGCTATTTTGTCTTCTTTCGACGAGACTGTATCTGTCAGTCAAAACAAGTCGTTGTTCTTATTATTTATTATTTTACAAATATATTTTGATAACGTTCAGTTTCTTCCTTAACACCCTCTGCTGACTCCATAACACCATCCTGGAATTTTACACATCCTCCATGTACTTCTTCATTAATTTATCTATTTTTTTTTTTTTTTACATAAACTTTCCTTGTTTATTCTTTACTAAGCTCATTAGCTTTTATTACCTATACAGCTATATTTTCACCCGTTCCTCTCCCATTTCAACCTCCATCTATCTTAACTTCTGCTTAACCGAATAATGATCAGATATATCTCCATTTACTTCTCTCCTCACCAGTAGAGACAATAACTTGCTTTTCCATCCTCTCTGAATCAATACATAACAAACTCTTTTCTCCCCGATCATCATAATTAATATTATTATTGTTACTATTCCTGCTAACAATAATATTACCCCTATAGTCACTATATAACAGTAGAGGTAAAATATCATTAACAGGGGTACCCACTTAATGACCAAACCCTGAGTTTTTCACTCCATTATATTAATTTCTTTTTTTATTCACCTACCATAAATTAAGCGTTTCTTTTCAGGCACTTCAACTAAAGGTAAGGCTTTTTTAGCGTAATGACGTCACAACTTCACAGACGATGATTACAGCCAACAAGTTAATAGCACCTGTCAAGACCTGTGAAACTTTCCTTGAAAAATCTCGTCCAAATTTTACCAGGGTATAATGAATCAACTATAAAAAAAAAAATCTCCAAAAAAGACGGTCTCCAATTAGGATGGTTAAAACACTTAAAATCCAGTCCAAAATAATTTTAGAACAAGTTCACAAAATGGACAATCATCAGCTACACATGTTTCTGTCTATGACTATTTCTCGCATCGTATATTAGAACAAACGAATTATATATAGTTCTTTGTAATTAAATAAAGTTTTTAATAAAAATAACGGACCATTTTGAACGACTACTGCAATGGTTGTATAATTCTTAGAATATGAAGCATGGTAATAATAAAAGATAAAAAAAAAAGAATGAAAAGCACAGTAATGGCGAAATGCCGAATATTTTAAGCATGACAAGTTACGTTGCGATTTACCCTGAAAGAAAAAATATATATACTATTATAACGAAAATAGCTCGATTTCTAAGGAACATAAATAAATAGTAAGTACCTGCTTTCATTATTTTAAAAATACTAAGAAATTATACCGCGGTTAGCAGCAGCGTTACGAACGAGCAGGAAGCAAAGTAAATTGTTGTCAAAATACCAAGTTTTCAAGGAAAATATTTAACTTACTCTGCAAAGTCAAACAGCTTCAAGTTCTGTCAGTCGGGAATAGTTTTCTGGGAACTGAATACTTGAAGAGATACTAAGAAAGCAACAATTTATTTTGATTGCAGGCTATCAGACTGCTACAATTATGTTATCTAC
Source organism: Macrobrachium rosenbergii (assembly GCF_040412425.1). Lineage (NCBI taxonomy): Eukaryota > Metazoa > Arthropoda > Malacostraca > Decapoda > Palaemonidae > Macrobrachium > Macrobrachium rosenbergii. The sequence goes on along the minus strand of NC_089796.1, from coordinate 73,784,032 downwards.
TATTCTCACGATTATTGTTTATAATGATTATGCATTCTTATGAAATAAAAAGCAGCCATAAGTTTTCAGGGGAAGCTCCAAGAGAAAATAAATAAATGGATAATGGTAAGCGTCGTTGATTGAACCTTTAAACAATGGAACTCGAACCCAGCACTGGAAGGTCATGAACAAACCAAGTGAGATTTTATTCTTTGGCAGTTGAAATAATCTTCCTTTCTTTCAAAGTGAAAGTGGTAAAGACTGCGTGGCTAATTAACTACCCCATGCCTGTCCCTGTTATAAATGCTGATCTGAACTGAGGGTAAATAACTCTCACGGGAAAAAACTTGAATAGTTCTACTGAGAGGTAAGGGCAAAAGAGGGGAACGCATTTCGAATTTATTCAAGATTACTCTCAATAATTCAAAATAATTAGTGCTATTTTAAATACCCCGGTGGATCAAGGAGATGACAGATCACGTTGAATAATAAAATCCTAAAAGTTATACCAAAGCCTGGGACTTCAGGATGATAATTAGTTACTGCTGTTAAAGAACTCTGCAGCTTGTAAGTTGAGATTCCTGAGAATCTTGACATGATTAGATTTTCATTAAGATTCCCTGGGAAAGAGGCATTAAATGCCCACATTTAAAATGCCACATTTTCTAAAGACTTTTGCTAATGACCTGTTAACTTCATTCTACAAATGTTCCCAGTAAAAAATTATAAGAAATAAAAGTTCAAGAGGACATTAAGTCTTAGGGATGAATGTGCGAACACCCCATGTTCTGCAAATTTGGTTCCAGCAGCCTCTGTGTATACAAAAACACACTAAAATTGCACATAGAAACAGAAAGTACAGCTGAAATTAAGAATGAAAATAACTTAACAAAAGATTCTTAAGAATTATAAATACAAAATTCATTTCGAATATCGACTGGCTGTGGCTGAAAGTCGAGTAGAATGGAAACACAAACAGCGCTTCGAGAATTGTAGTTGTGACTCCACATGAAATGCCGCATTACAAATCAGCGTTTATCGTCGGAAAATTGTATCAGATGCCCTAATGAGAGTAATTAGCGAAGCTTCTTTCCTGTGAAAACAACCGTATGGTCCATTAGGGTTGATAATTGTTTTGAAAAGCAATTATACAGAGCTCATTTTGGGAATTTACGGACCACGCCATTCTGCTATTATCGCATCAACGACCCATTAATTTACATAGTTCGCAATATATGGAGGCATATTTTCAAGTGGGCCCCCTCTCCCGTCCCCCAAGGAACTCGAAACTTTTCGGGGCTCGTCTCATCTTAGGTCGTTCTGTGACTTTAGTTATTTCTATTTAGGGGCATTCTTCCCTTTCCAAACGGGGGGCCTTTTCCTTTCCATGATTTTGATTCTTCCAAGCTTGTTTATCTTTCTGTCTATCAAACATCCTGATAGAAGCAATTTCAATTGTATTTTGCTACAGTGTTCAATAAAAATTGTTTTTATTTTTTAAGTCAATATAAAATCCGTAGAACACAGCTTTGAAGCATATTGCCTTTGAAACTGTATTGCAGTGACACCGGCCTTTATAAATTGCGGTTCTTGCAGAGGGATAACAAAAGCATATTGCATAAGGCATTAACCACTATATTTCACTTGGCCTGTATATTAATACACACACACACATTACATATTACATACATATATACACATAATAATAATTATTATTATTATTATTATTATTATTATTATTATTATTATTATTATTATTATTATTATTATTATTATCTCACGATAACTGTGATGAGGATTACCCTCAAATTACATGCGAGTGCATTTCTTATGTTCTGAAAACTCAGAACCTATATTTGCTGAATAATATACCATAAATATAATTTGCATCTGTGTAATTAAAAAGAGAGTTCTTTTACTAATTAGACAAGAGGATATGAAGAAAAGATCACCTAAACATATACCATAGACCACTACACCGAAATGCAAGACTTAAGATTTTGATTTAATCGATGTGTTCCATTAAAATGACTTTTAAAGGCAAAAAAAAAAAAAAAAAAAAGAGAAACGAAAATTCTTCATGATCGCCATATTTGGCTTTAGTGTGACAAATGTGATTCGATTCGTGAACAGTCGCCGTCAATATAGTTTATGATTTTATCAGTATACGTTGAAGTTCTATTTGTTTTCAACAGCACACATCATCATACTTGCAACAAGAGTAAGGACACCTATCACACAAAAACTGGCGAGACAGCGAGGGGGATTTTACCTATGGGACAGGCCGTAGGCCAGACAAACAAGGCCAAGACTTTGAAGAACGCTTGGCTGTCCGTTGTCGTTGATTAGGCCACTCTTATGTAAATAGCTCGATGACTCTTCAGTTCCACAGGACACGGGTCTTTTAGGGCCACGACTAAGATGATCGTCCCTTTTGAAATCAGTGCGCGATGGCCAGGAATTCGAAAACATTCCCCGATTAGCAAAGGGTTCTACCCTCCAGAAATATCTACAAGACCCGGATTTTCCACTTTTAAATCAAAGAATCCGTCTACAGAGACAAGGCCTGATTCCGCCCAGACGTCGAGACATAATACTCGGCTTTATTAGTATATGATGAACCAGGGCCAACCTCCTCTTCGCCAAATTTTCACCCGCTCAAAAACTCCTTCGGTGATTTGGTTAACTGATGTTTTCTGTCTGTTAAAGTGTGAAGGGGAGGCTCCTCTCAGCTGGAGTTCCCAGCGGGCGGTAGGAATATGAGGAGATTGGATGATGAGAAGAGAGGAAGGGACCTGTGGGGCTTGGGAGGGGGTGGGGGGAGAGCCACTGGCAGATGGTGCATAACAGGTTTCGTTGTTAGAAGGGATAAGAGATGGGTGTTTGTTAGGCTTCCCTTAAGGAGATTTAGGATCCCATTTCTTGTCATTCAGACGTGGATTTGGTAATCCGGGAACTGGAAATTCTAGGGAGCGTCAGTCAAAATCACTTCGTGCGGGGGATACCAGAAATCTAGTTTAGACACTGAATAACAGGAAGGGGGATGGTGAGGAGAGAACTCGTCAGAATATTATGAAAAAAAAAAAAAAAAAATCATGATCCCACAGTGACTGAAATTTCAAGGAAGAGAACTGAAAAGGACAGACAAAAAAGATAAAAACTGCAAATTATTATTATTCTTATGTATTTAACTTAAATAAAATAAAAGTTCACGTTACCTCTGCAGACAGGAAGACACCCAGTAGAAGCAAACGGATAAGCTGACCATTTCAGACCAGACAGTCTTAGCTGAACACCGACAAAGATAAATAGACTGTGATCACCGCTGTATTTTTTATTTCAAATTTTTTTTTAAATCAAAAGCCTTACAAGGGCTTGATCCCTCCAAGAATTTAATGAACATTCACACAGCCTCTCCTTTATGAAGAAATTTGTTGACTGAACAAAATAAAATACACGAAACACGGATTCTTTCAATTTTACGTTATAAAAAAACCTTAATGTCATGAAGGAATACAGTTATTATCATGAGGCCGAATCTATGAAAGCCTAATTGCTGTCTTTAAGAGAACTAAAAAGATACTACCCACGTCCCCATTAATATAATCACATATTAGGAAGGACTGGGGACTAATGATATGAAAAATTTCTTGGGACTAGTTTTACCAATAGAAAATATTAAGAGTAACAATTCCTAGAATTAACTTAATACTTTTGGCAAAAAAAAAGAAGTAAAAATTTTTCTGTACAGCCGCTGCAGCGTATAGTCAAGGCCACCGAAAATAGATCTATTTTTCAGTGGTCTCGTTATAATGCTGTATGAGCCGCGGCCCATGAAACTTGAACCACGGACAGTGGTGGGCTATCCTAAATGGTTTCCATACGCACGATTATGGCTAACTTTAACTTTAAATAAGATAAAAAATACTGTGGTTAAAGGGCTGCAATTTGGTATGTTTGGTGATTGGAGGGTGGACGATCAACATATCAATTTGCAGCCCTCTGGCCTCAGTAGTTTTCAAGATCTGAGGGCGGAGAGAAAAAGAGCGGACAGAAAAGTGCGGACGGACAGACAAAGCCGGCACAATAGTTTTCTCTCACAGAAAAAAATATCTTGGTATATGTGCGCAAAGGGATCACAAAAATGACGATGGAAGCTTGGGTACGAGGCATACAAAATAACAGCATTACTGTAATGTAATACAGTAGCGTTCTGTTTGCATCTCAAATGACTTACATTTATTAACAGATAAAATGGTATAAAAGGAAGTTTGAAAGGAGGAGAGTAAAGGCGTTGAATTAAACTAAATATAGAATTTAGGCCAAAAGGCCAAGCACTAGGACCTATAAGGCCATTCAGCGCTGAGACGGAAATTGACAGTAAGAGGTTTGAAAGGTTAAGTAACAAGATGAAAAACTCGCAGTTGCACTATGAATTAATTGTTAGGAGAGGGTTGAAAGTAAGATGGAAGGAAGGGAACATGAAAGGAGGTACAGTAAAAGGAACGAAAGGGGTTGCAGCTAGGGGCCGAAGGCACGCTGCAAAGAACCCTTAGAAATGCCTACAGCGCACCGCATGAGGTGCACTGAAGGCGCTACCCCCCTACGGGGAGTAAAGGTGTTGAGCAGGATGAAATTTTCTTTTTTTTATTTTTTTCTGGAGAAGCCGTAAGGAGACGTGAAAAAACCCAAGCTAATAGTGAAGATAAATTTGAAAGCTTACTTTAGCTTGAGTTTAAAAGACTTGGAGCGTTTAGGCTACTTGGAAATGTTTGTATTTTTCATAAGAGGGAAAAAGTTGCTTAATCCAATTCCTAAGGGCATTACCGAAGCAAAAGAGAAACAATTCCCGGAAAGGGAGTAAATTGTAAATGAGGCTTAATCAAGACGAATATCATGGGATCACAGCATTCTGCCGCTCAGCTTTACAGCACTCGAATTGCTGTAACGCACATCAAAAGAAACCATTAAATCGAAATCAAATGCTCGTGAACTTAATTGACATTGCTGTAAAATTTTAGAATTTTGCCACATTAAATTCATACAGAAGTGACTTACCCAAGGGAAAATTCTCGTTTTCTTATAAAATGAATTTACAAAGAATTATGAGATAAAAAATATTAATCCTGTTCGTATATGCACGGATGAAAACCAAGAATTACAGCGAATGATACTGACAGCGTGTAAAGACTAAACAAACATCACGAGAAAGTAAAAAGTGTGACGAGCATTAACGCAAGGAATTAATACATAAAACATAAACTGTGTGTGTGTGTGTGTGTGTGTGTTGTGTGTGTGTGTGTGTAAGAAACGAGCATTTTGAAGACCTGAAACACCATAAATCAAATCCTCGGTATTAAGCGGGATAAAGACCAATGCTTATAGATTTGTTTGTGGTAATAATAAATAAAAATAAAAATCTGGAAATATAATTACCTGCAAGCGCAGATCATTTGTTATGGATACATAACACTAATTACCAAAGGCTCTGAGCGAATTTTTGGCATAATAATTGACAATGAAAAATGCTATTGAAAATCTGTGTGTATGAAAGGGGTACTTGTGTGTGTATATATATATATATATAGGTATATATATATATATATATATATATTAATATTAACGGTTAATCCTTTATCACACATACACTGTTCTGGGTGCATTAGTAGAATTACTAAAAGACCTTCATTCAAACTGATATATCTAATGTACGGATATTTCTGATAATGTGGACTGTTTGTCCAAGAAAGCTTGTAACTTTTTGAATAAAAACCCATTTAACAAATAGATTTTACAACCTATGTTTGAACGAGGTCTATATATATATATATATATATATATATGTTATGTGTGTATATGTATATATATTATATATATATATATATATATATATATAGAAAACTCTAATATATTTATATATTCAAAGAGTGAAAAAGGAAAAAGGGGTAAAAATTAACTAACAAATTAAATTGTGTAAAGTGTCTCATGAAACCACATTTCGACCTTAATGGAGTTTTGTGAAGAAGTGAACTCTTCTTTCCTAGATAACTTTCAACAAATAAAATGACCGTCTGGTTACAAATCACCCAAGAAGCGAGTGGGGTCTGGATTTTGCATTAACAAACGTATCAACATTTCACGTTGTACTGATCCAAGAAAATATAATTTACTTCCAAGGAGAAAAATATCGTTAGCAAACATATTCATTTCTTAAATGACTTCCAAAGAAAGTACTGGAATAATTATTCATGTGTATGCAGGAATTCTCATTCCTTTCCAGCATTTAAAAAGAGTTAAGGACATCTTAGTTTTATTCTTTAAAAGACAACACAAGGGCTACGGTAACAAATCATCTTAATAAATTCAACTTTACGGAGGTGTAGACTTAAATGGTACCTTCCTTTGATCGCTTGTTTTGCTGGCTGTTGATTAAGTACGTTTTGGTTATTTTTGAACGTTATCTAAACAAGTTCATCTTGCGCTTACAGAATTGGCAAAGTCACTCGAATAGCAAAATGTGGGAACTTTGAAACTCATGCCCCGCCAATTGTTACACATTTCTGTAACTTCCATCTTATTTAGATGTTTTGAATTTCTGTTGGGAAATTGTACCCAGTCCGGTTTCCGCAGTAACCTACGTGTATTTGATTCATGACTTTCCTTTTCCGTTGTCGCATAAACAGTCCTTTGATTCTGGTAATGAATTGTTCATTATTTGTCATGACATCCTTGTTGCTCTCGACCGTGTCAGGTAAGCTAGACTCTTGTTTTCAAAATTAGGGGAAAATCTCTTAGTGTTATTCTTGAATTTTCAACTTCTACGTTCTATATATAAGGTGATGGCGCTTTAATGGCTAAGAGAATGCAGTCTCTGGTATTCATAAGGGTAGTGTTCTTTGCCCACCTCTATAAAATATCTTAATTCTTATACCCACAATACGCGGTTTGGTCTTGCAAACTAAAGGCCGAGTTCATGCAATCAAAATGCGAGCGTGTAATTTAAGGACACTTAAATATTAACCGACTGCAAATGGATTTCAGTTGTTGCAGTATTTGCGTCTCTGTTTTTACAGGCTGGTGAAAACATGTGGGGCCTTTATCATGTATTTTTCATGGGGTTAATTTTGCAAGATGAAAGCACTAAACACAGAGGGCTAATGAGTCTCTGCCTTGTATTTGATAAAGTTCACTTACAGTGCATTTAAAATGTATGTATCAGTCAAGAACTACTCACAGCGGCTTTTTGTTTTGAACTTAAAGCTGATATGATATTGTAGTGTGCAATGAATTACAGGCAGAAATACGCTAATGCAACCTGAAAGAGTAAAAAGAAATATTATGCAAATTATACCTTATGTTTTCAACAGCGAATGTTTATAATTTACGCATTCATCAGAGTTATTCTAACTTTCTTTGTTATTTATTTTCCATGCTTAAGCAAGTTTCGATAATCATAAAAAGTCGATAACCATTCACATTCCAACTGATAATAGTAGGAACAGACCCATCAGGTTAAAACTGTGTTGACATTTTTATTATCTTATATCTAAATTTTTAAAGATGAACATTTGTTCAACATTCCAAGTTAACGTAAAAAAAATAATTAACAGATTTCCATCTGAGACTTCTAAGTTTACCAGTCACTCAAATAAAGGAAATTGTCGATGGACGCTAAGTGAACCAACAGTAAAACAATAAAAAATTAACTGATGACATCTAGGGCTTAGGACGTATCATTCGCCGACATTATTCGTTCAGTGATTCTTATATCAGAATGATTTTTGAAGGTTTTTATTCATTCTCAAAGATTTCCAGTTATTCCTAATTCATTGTAATGACAGATTAGGAATAACTGTGCAAGATGTACAGTTATACCAAATCTAATCTAACACAGATTAAGACTAACTGGGCAAGATGTAAAGTTATTCCTAACCTAATCTAATACAGATTAGGAATAACTGACAAGATGTACAGTTATTCCTAATCTAATCTAACACAGATTAGGACTAACTGGGCAAGAAGTGCAGTTGTTCCTAATCTAATCTAACACAGATTAGGAATAACTGGGCAAGATGTAAAGTTATTCCTAATCTAATCTAACACAGATTAGGACTAACTGGGCAAGAAGTACAGTTATTCCTAATCTAATCTAACACAGATTAGGACAACTGGGCAAGACGTACAGTTATTCCCAATCTAATCTAACCCAGATTAGGACTAACTGGGCAAGATGCCCAGTTACTCCTAATATGCGTTAGCCGAGGACGCGTATCTTCCATCTTATTCCTTACGAATGACAATAAAATCCCAGTTTTGTGAGGGAATGGTGTCAACTGTGATCTGTGTCACACAATCAGACTCGGCAGAAAGCAACGATAAGTGTAATTTCTCCGCACGAAGTGTTTATATATAAACGGCTCTCATGACGGCAGTGGGCGACGGTAACTTTCCGCTGGATCCTGTAAGCTAAATAATTAAAAGGGAACACACCGGCTAAGGAGAGATCATGCGACGAAAGTTCAACAGAATCAATTTCTATTTATTTCGTTATAAAAATGCACAGCCAGATACAAGTTAAAACATGGAAAAGGAAGATGGAATGGTGAATTTCTTAAATAGGTGTATATATATATATATATATATATAGATATATATATATATATTGTATATATATATATATATTATCCTGCACATATATATTGGTTGTACTTACATTGGGGTCTCAAGTAGATAAATGGGGTATACTAGGGATGTAACTTACCTTAATTAACATGAAAATCTGACTCTGCCTTAGGGACAGCTAAAATTACAAACAACAGACTGCGCCTGAAAGGCTACTTCAAGGGGGGAAGTAATTATATAAACTCTGGGGTTTAACTTAATTCATCATATTTACAAAAGAAAACACATCAGAAGAATGGTATCATAATTCTGGGGTAATGAGGTGACAGCAAATGACGGGGAATTTCCTGGAGGGAGTATATTGGGTTTTCCGCTTCAAAGGTTGTTGATAAACAAGTAGCGAGGGCCGCTACGCACACAAAGTGGCACACAGATCTACAGCTGGGTATCCTATCATGCAATCGAAACACTCACGGTTACTTAACCGAAACTAGCACTGTAATGAGGGAATCGAGGAATATGCATTGAAGATGGCTAGGCTGAACTCAATTCCAGTGACTCGAACATCAGACGCTTACGTTACACTTCTCGTAAATGCTTTGCAAATTTAACAGCACAAAGTATAAAGCAATACAGGTCTCACTGTAATCATATCGCACTATGAAAAGAAAGGAACACAGTTGAAGGGGAATAGGGAACGTGACTGACGAAAAACCTTAAATCCTGGTACATTACCTTTCTTTAGGAGCTGAAGTTCTCTTCTTATGAGAGCCAGCGAGGGGGAGGGCAAGCGAATTAATTCAAAGCAAAGGTTGCTTTGGATACTGCCTGCCAGGTGTCGAACATAGGCAGTTAAATGGAGCAATGGATGGAGCTCTGTTCTCGGTGTCCAGGCTGACAATCCTGAGAGCAAGCTCCTCTCTCCAGGGCCCTTTATAGCTTCGGAATTTACGTCTTTCTCTTCCTAGATGGTGTAGGAGGGAATATTCTTAATAATATATATATATATATATATATATATATATATATATATATATATATATATATATATATATATATATATATATATATATATATAGTAAGTCTACTGGTCACTTTCTGAGAAGTTAAGAGGCATTGGCTATTAGAATTACATATATATATATATATATATATATATATATATATATATATATATATATATATATATATATATATATATATATATATATATATATATATATATATATATATATATATACCCAAAACTAGTCGAGGACTCATCCAGTTTCTTCTGGTTCAAACTCTTAAGGTTGACCTAGGTCTTCCTGGCATCGTCAACATATCTAGAATACTCTGTGGGTAGAATTTGCCACAACATGTGAATATCATTGCGTGGCTTGTCAGGCTAGTGTCACCTGAGTGGAAACCATATGATAAAAAGAGGAACGGGGTATCTGATAGTCTGTTAGTACAAGCTGACATTTAATTGCTGGGTTAAAGTAAAAGCTTGCATAAGGAAAGCTCTTTCTATTTTATAATACTTATTCAAGAACTTCACTTCCGGAGATAAGGCAAGATGAACACCGAAGCTCAAGAAATGGAGTTCTGTTAAATGTTTGACATGAAATCCTTTTCCAGACTAATTTTATTAATAGTGAGGATTTCTAAGCAATGCTGGCTCTATATACTTGCTTGACAGAAAATTGAAAATAGCTGATCTGAATATAAAAATAGGGTGTAATTATAAGTGAAAAACATATGGCAAGAAACAAACTGGGTCTTCACACGAAATGTAAAGTATTACAAAAATCAAGTTTGGAGTTGGTAATCAAGGCCACCGAAAATACACATATATTTTATTGGTTTCGGCATAATGCTGTATGAGTTGCGGCCCATGAAACTTTAACCACGGCCCGGTGGTAGCCTATCCTATATCGTTGCCAGAAGCCCGATTATGAATAAATTTAACCTTAAATAAAATTAAAACTACTCAGGCTAGAGGGCTGCAATTTGGTATGTTTGATGATTGGAGGGTGGATGATCGACATACCAATTTGCAGCCCTCTAGCCCCATTAGTTTTCAAGGTCTGAGGGCGGACAGACAAAGTGCGGACAGAAAATGCGGACAGAATAAAGTGCGGGCGGACAGACCAAGCCGGCACAATACTTTTCTTTTACACAAAACTAAAACGGATACAATCAGATGGTTTTAAAACCACACCAACAAAACATATCGTGACTTTCACTGACGAACTTAATTGAGAAATAAATGTCGAAAATGGTGAAATCTATGTTGGTGACAGGAGTGCGAGAGAGAGAGAGTATATGCAATATTCTACTGAATGGCACGGTGAGTGCAAGAAGACCTGGAGTGCTTCTAATTAGGCAACTGTCACTGATACCACCACAGCCTTTTGGATGGGGCTTCACTCTTGACAGAGCAAGGGAAGCATGACGGAGCCAGTGGAGACCCTCGTAATTTAATATATATATATATATATATATATATATATATATATATATATATATATATATATATATATATATATATATATATATATATATATATATATATACATATATATATGTGTCTCTGTCATGCCAGCCAGAGAGAGAGAGAGAGATATGAAATGAATTTGTGCTGTATTCACTAGAAGTATTAGTTACTGAAAGACGGAAAATCTGCCCAAACCATCAGCCTGTCGATACTGAGCTTTAAAACCAAGCCTACGGGAAGCCACATTATTCAGACAATCCGAGTGAGACTCAGCTCTTTGTTATCACGTATGAGAGCGCTCATGCCTATGCAGAGAATTTAAGGTACCTATATTTCTAGATTCGGGAACGAACACTGGAGTTGTTACAAAAAGATCACGGATCAATAAAGAAGCATAACTGTCGTGGTTTTCGCAAAGGCAAACAACAGCCTTATACAACAGAAGAGATAAACTGACTTCAGATCCCTCTATAATTAGCATTCGTTAACGGGACGCATTCAATTTCTGGCTGCAACAGAAATCGGCGCAGATTGCACGAAGACATCCCACTGCTCTAATATTCCACAAAAGTTTCCCTACAGAAAACTCCTCAGGAAGAAAGAAACAAAGAAAGTAGCAACAAGGCTCTGGGGTTGGTCCATTGTGCTCTGAGCTCCCGAACGATGATGTTTTAGCTTTACATTGTTATGCAAATTAATGTGTCGGATCTTCGTTTTTTTTCTTACTGGACTTTTTCACGTAATTCAAAGATGAAAAAATCTAAAAGGTGGGGATCCCGCCATGAATATTCAAATAAGCTGAAAGTCAAATCAGTGGCTTCTGAATCGGTTTGAGAGAAGCACAGGCCTTTCCCTCACCTCTCTCTCTCTCTCTCTCTCTCTCTCTCTCTCTCTCTCTCTCTCTCTCTCCATCCATTTTCTCTCGTCAATATTATGAATGGATATATTTTAACATATAAATATATATTGTATGTACTATAAATACAATATATATATGCACGCACATACACACTTGTGTATGTATGTATGAATGGATATATATATATATACCGTATATATACAGTATATATATACACATATATATATATATATATATATATATATATATATATATATATGCTATATATTTATATAATATATATATATATATATACATATATATATAATGCTATAAAATTTCGGTATTTTTCTAATGCCTTCTCAGATCTCCCTTTTCCTATCTTCATGTAATGAAAAGAGAATTCATAATCTTTTATATAAGTCTACGAGTACGAAACGGGGCCATACCACGACATACGAAAATTCAGAAGAAGAAAAAAAAAATCCTAGCATTTCAGGTGTTCTGAAAATCAGAATTAGATACTTTTATCAACTTCCTGCCCTCCTTGACTAGAAAATTAACATAGAACCAAGCGAAGGTAAGAGAGAGAGAGAGAGAGAGAGAGAGAGAGAGAGAGAGAGAGAGAGATGCCAAGAAAAACAATTCCTCCCGGAACGAGAATGTTAAAGAATTGAATTGATCGCTGATAAAAACCGCCTCCTGCCTTATTTTCTCCCTCCCTCCCCCGCCCTCACCCTTTCATACCAGCCTCCTTTCTCGATCTAGGGCGCTCCAGCCACGGCTCGAAACGCCTACTCATCATTTCATATCAGACTCATCGCCAGCTTAAAGAGCACCTCTTGTCCGTGGCGGAATTCTTGGAGCTTCTGCGTTTATTAAGCGTCCGTGATTCATTGCTCCTTTCCGAGTACTGAACCCGTAATATTCTCGATTTAATCACTGTTCGACGTCGTAATATCCATCTCGTTGCCTTATCTCTCGCTGCTTTTGTTTTTATTTCTTCCACCGATCGCGGGGAGAGAGAGAGAGAGAGAGAGAGAGAGAGAGAGAGAGAGAGAGAGAGAGAGAGAATGTGTGGGATGTTCGTACTATTCACGAAAGCCCCTTCAGTTACCTTTTATGGGCTCTATTTTTGAAATAGTTTGGTAGTGTAATTATAGAGCACTTCGTGCAAGAAGTACTCAGGATATGACCTCTTCAACCACAAACTCAATAATGTTGCATTTTTTTTTAATGATATCACTATTCATATTTGAACTCGAAGTATTCCATCGACCATCTGTTAGCAGAGATAGCTAATTATGTTACATTCTGCCAACAAAGGTTGCATCATATTGACAAAATGCAATGAAAGTTCCTGAAAAAAACGAAAGGAAAAAATAGCGTGTCTGTGTTTAAAATTAGTTTCTGACATCTGAAATAATATGAATAATACCATTAAATTTCCTTCAAGTAAAATAATTATGAATAATTTGTGATTTACTGAAACTATTTAAGTCGTTGAAAAGATATTGTTTTTGCATGCTCAGATTCTACAGAGATCTAGAGGGTTAAAAGATAGAATTAATATAAGGCCAAGTAAATTCTTAGATGGGTAGACGGAAACTTCAAGCCTTATACTTTCGACGGCCGCCCGCATAAAATTTGAACAAATGACTTTCAACTAGGGCATCATTTCACATTAACCAAACGCTCTTCACGGTGACAATAACGTCAGGAAAGAACTTACTTGAATATGAATATGTTTTCCTTTTTCTATCAGAGGAAAAGGAGCCCACTTCAGTTATTACATTACAAACCTACGCTGTTAAGCAATAAGAACTCGCATATTTTACGAGACTAGGTGAACTCAGTCACGCATAAATGGCGTAGTGTAAAGATCTTGAGCTTTTTGCGTGTGTGTGTATTTTTTTTCCACTCGATGGGATCCAAGACTTAAGGATGCGTCCATACTACAGCGAAATATGTCATAAACACACGTAGGCAACTTATCAAACATCCGTCACAAACAGGTTGAATACAAGTCAACGACTTATAAGTAGTCCTAACTTGGGCTTCATACGATTATCCAGCACTTGCCAACAAAGGTTCGTTCCCCACTTACGGTCACTGACTTGTTTTTAACCTGTTTGTGATAGGTTTGCGATTGTTGCAGGCGAGGGTTTGTGAAAGGTTTGCTGTGGTGTGGACCCAGAAGGAAACTATGAGTCAGCAAATCACAAAACTCGAAAGTCCTGGAAGACGGACGCATCAACCACCCATGACGAATCCTGCAAAAAAGAACTCGCTCCTTGTAAGTCAGGATATCATATCTCGTTGTAGCGGTTACTACAGTGACTGATGTCACCTATTCCTGGAACTACTCCGGCTAAGCGAAGTCGTGTTTATCTTTTCCTAAAAATAAAGTGCAAAAAACACAAAAACGCAATATACATGGTTACTGAATATTCATGGAAAATCGAGAGGCGTTCTCGTACTTATTTTAGTTCCTAGAATTTCATTTATTTTGAGCCACAGCAAGTGTTCGGTTTCAAATTTTCAATCTGACATACACTTCATATTTCAAGCCATACGGTAAAAGAAGTCACCATAAAATAAAATAAATAGAAAACTTCAATTTCCATGACGCTAGTCATAAATGGCGATACGCCAAAGGATCCAAGACGGGGAAATAGGTAAGGGAAAATATATTGATAGGTAAAAAGAGGAAAGGCTTTGAGATCGGCTAGCAGCATGGTGGGAGAGGAGGGGAGTGGGGAACAGTTACAAAAGATACGAACCATTTAAGCTTAAGCACTATTACAAATTAATTAGCCATTTAATACATATAATAATACATAATATTATACAATGGATAACAATAATACATGAATTTCTGTGACACGAGATATATTTGAAATCTTGCAATCATTACACACACTAAATATATATATATATATATATATATATATATATATATATATATATATATATATATATATATATATATATATATATATATATATATATATATATAGAGAGAGAGAGAGAGAGAGAGAGAGAGAGAGAGAGAGAGAGAGAGAGAGATTCAAACTGCGTCAAACAGAAATGAGTAGGTTAGTTAGGAAGAAAAAAAAAACTAGAACTCACACAAAGGAAGTACAGAAAAGCACAGCGACGAACCTTAGACAAAATAAAAAGTAAAAAAAAAAAAAAAATAAACCCTGCCACCCGACCAAAAGGGCTCCAGAGCATAAGAAATTCCAGGAGAGAGAGAAAGAAAGAAAAGAAAACATTCTTATCAGATGTTGTGGTACCAGATTTTCATTCCAGGACAAGGAAGATGTAATCACAGAGTTTCTTCACAAAGGGCCAAAGAGACTCTGTCCTGCCTAGATTTTAAATCGTGTTTTATAGTTTCCCTGGAAATTACTTTAAGAAAAGTAGAATTTTTTTTCTCACCCCCCCCCCCGCTGGAATTTACTTTACGAAAAGTAGAATTTATTTTCTCTGCCATGGAAATTACTTTACAAAAGTAGAATTTTTTCTCTCCCCTGGAAATTTCCAGGGGAGAGAGAAAGTAGAAAAATTTTTTTTCTCCCATGGAAACTATTTTATGAAAAATAGATTTTATCTCTCCACTGGAAATAACGAAAAGTAAATTTTTTTTCTCCCCCGGAAATTACGATAAGTATAATCTTTTTTTTCTCCCCTGGAAATTACTTAAAGTAAAGTAGAATTTTTATCTCTTCCCTAGGACTTACTCTACGAAAAGTAGAATTTTTCTCCCCTGGAATTACTTTATGAAAAGTAGTATTTTCTACTCTCCCCTGGAAATTACTTCACGAAAAGTAGAATTTTTTCTCGATTTTTTTTTTTTTCTCTCATTCGGTTTTATACCTTCAAACGGAATTCATGTTTCTGTGTCACTGTAGATGTTTAGAGGCAAAGCCTTCTCTTTTTGGCGGGGGGAAGAATCAAGACATACGGACACAGCGACGCAGACAAATATATAAAAGAATACCTCGTTTACGGAACGAAGTCTGGCCTGCGTTTCTCCAAAGTTATATAACAGGGATGACTTGGCCAGATAAGAAAATAAAGACGCAAACAGCATATATATACTGCAGACATGTAGTAACCTAAAGACTCGCTTATCTGACCCCTTTAGTTAGTTCCACAGAGAGGGGGAAAAATAACCTGGAATGTCCTCTATTCTTTTAAAGTAGTGCGACCCACATTCAGATCTATGCTCACCTCGAAAATTTTATTTAAACACATTCGGTGATATTTATATCCATGTTTACTTCCAGGTAACAGAATAATATCTCATGTTTCATAAATGTCCTGCGCTGTTGTTAAAAAAATATAGATTTGTAGGTATAAGAAAAAAAAGTTAGCTATTCTCGAGGTGACAACTGTTAACAAAGGTTGCCTTCTCCTTCTCTCTCTCTCTCTCTCTCTCTCTCTCTATCATGTTAGCAACTGGACTACTGCCAATCGATAATACTGAGTGATACGACAAAGAAGAAAAACGAATATGATATGCCAACAGACGTGGAAGCATGTTATAAAGGGAAAAATGTAACCAGTTATCATACTAAAAATCAATTATGACCATCTAATTCTATCACTGAAGATACCTAATTGCTGCTTTTCGATCTCTTTAATAACAGCTAACAAAAACAATAATCACGCTGTTCGTGTCAACACAAAAAAATAAATGTTTTTCCGCAGGCGCAAAGAGTAAATTATATATGTACTTGGCAGTCCGATAAATTATATATGTACTTGGCAGTCCGACGACTGTGGAGGTCACAACCAAAGTTAGAGAAAAAGAGGCCATTTTGATTATACAACTGTATATTCGTAAACAAAAAGGAGTGCAGTCATGAATAAGCACAGAACTGCTTTTGATTCACTATTAAGAAACATAAACTAGTAGTTCATGGGATGTAAATAAAAAGCAAGACTGATCCACTGATAAATACAACTCAAAAAGAGTGAAATGCACCCTCACGCATACAAAGTATCTGCTGTTGGTCGGAATATAAAAATGGAAACAAGGTTTCTTATAAAGATGACTGAAAATTTGCATGGAGGAGATGCCTTATAAAATTTTTTAATAAAAGCATCAACATAAAATAATTTGAAATGTTGCATCCCCCAGTGGAAAAAAATCTCCAGGCTGTCAGACAGCTCGTCAAAATTTTCGACAGGGCCGTGAAAGAAAGCATGAGTTGGAAGAAAGGGATATTGTTTGAGAGAGAGAGAGAGAGAGAGAGAGAGAGAGAGAGAGAGAGAGAGGAGAGAGAGAGAGAGAGAGAGTACTAAACTTTCACGAAATAGGTTATCATGTAATTTTAAGTGAGTAAGAAGACTGAATTTACCAATAGAGTCATTAACTCCATCGAGTATTGCTTTATCCGTAATCTGTATGTAATAGTTATACATATAGGCAACCTAAGCTTCTGTCAAACTGATTGACAGTTAAGAGAAAGCAAGAAAAAAACTAACAAGGTAAAACTAAGGAAAATATTAAGAGGTAGTCGTTTTCCTGGGAATCTAAAGAGCAACTTTTAACATCTATTACGAAAGGAAAGTTTGCATGAGCTGACTCTCAAGCAGCGGAATTCTTAATCAAGACTCTAGATTCTAGAACCTAGAAGGTCATGGTACATGGGCTATAAACACGGCCCCCCCAAAAAGTTTCAGAACACGGTTATGGTCCGGAATAATGAAGCTGAAAGTAGCACCTACGCTTAACTAGCTGCTAGAAATAGCAGCACAGTTATTCTAGCTGGCAAAACGCTATCAAACCATCCCAAGTATTAATAAAATGAACTTGTCAAAAGCAGACATCAGAATGAAGTCTAAATCGAGGCTGATCATGAAATTACTCTTCATGCTAACTTTATCCTTGGAAGAGCAAAGCACCGAATAAAAGAAGAAGAATAGAAATAACTAGTTAATAAAGCAATGCAAGATGTTTAGTGGTGCATATATAATAATTCATGACGAAATAATCGACCAGATTTTTGGTGAGATTGTGGCGACTGCCTTCAGATAGGAGAAGCTGAAAACACACCTTACGGGAATTAGCAATTCCATGAGAAAAATCTTATTTATTAAAATACAGCACATAACCCCGTGATCAAATTACAACAAAATAGAGAAAAGACAAGAAAGCATTGGATGGAAAATTACAAATAATAATAATCTGCACTATGCTTATATAAAGTGCAACAATGAAATTCAGAAAGAAACGGAAAATGACGAAAAATTCACGGACTAGATTTTTCTTTTTTACATTAAAGCACTATAACACGTTTTTATCAGTAACGAGAGAGAGAGAGAGAGAGAGAGAGAGAGAGAGAGAGAGAGAGAGAGAGAGAGAGAGAGAGAGAGAGGCAATTTTTGTTACAACCCTGTAGGGACTTGGTTAAACCCCATCTCTCAAGCATCTCTCTCTCTCTCTCTCTCTCTCTCTCTCTCTCTCTCTCTCTCTCTCTCTCCTCTCTCTTCGGATGTGCTTGCAATTTATTACCAAAAGAAAAATAAGACGGTTTTTTCTTTCTCCTCTGGGTGCACACAGCGAAGTGTTTGTTCAGAATTCTCAAGGATTTCAATTTCTTCGGAAAATAAAAATGTGCGTTGGCAGTGAAAGACTCCTTTTCAAATGAAAAATCACCATAATTTTTTTGTTTACGTAAATATACCATAAAGAGACCAGTATACCGGAAAATTTAGGAATATCAAAGTTTCCTAAACGGATATTAATTTTTTTCCTTTTCAAAGAAAGCTGATTTTGTGACAGTATCTCCAAAGGCACGAGAGTATTTTTAAGGTATAAACCAAAAGCTGTGTTTGTTTCCACCTTTTTTTTTATATAATTTTTTTTTCAGAATCAATGGAATTTTGAAAGACCGCAAGCAGTTAGCCTGCCCAGGTAAAGCCTTAGGTATAGTGGTACTTAGGTTCCAACTTTTCTTATGACTAGTGTGGTTTGGTTGGCAGCGGTCTTTACCTTTTAATTGAAAGACCTGTGTTCGATCCTGATGTGAGTCAGAAATTATTATACATATATATATATATATATATATATATATATATATATATATATATATATACTATATATTCTTATATATATATATATACCAATATATATATAAATATATATATATATATATATATATACTACTTTCTAATAGAACGATATATATAATATAATATATATATATATATATAATTATATATATATATATATATATATTATGATATATATATATTATATATATATCAATGCTAAAAAATAGTATTCTTAATATATATATATATAATTTATATATATATATATATATTTATCCTTATATATATAATATAATATATATATATAGGACAAATGGAAAAGACACTTCGTTAAATACCTGTATTAGCCTTTGGAAGATTTATGATATCTTTGAATCAGGACTCCCTTTCATAAAATTCGCAATACTAAACGATAGTTGTTTCTACTTTCTAAAGAACGCGAAAATGTTCTCGAAATCACTAATTTCATATGAAGAGTAATTTCAACCAGCCATTCAACAAAAAATTTTTTTACAATAACTATTTTGTTTTTTTGACACAGGACAAATGGAAAAGACACTTCGTTAAATATTATTAGCCATTCTGCTGAATCAAATGATCACAAAAATAAGTTACTAATGGCAAATGAATAACAACTTCCAAGAGCCATTTTACAAAAAATGTTCGTTTATCACCCCTCGGGCTCAGGGATAAAGAATTTGCAAAGGGCTAGTAACTGACGATATTTATCAAGGTTTTACCACAGCAGTTGCATATGTACAATCTTCGTCAAATATAAAAGAAAATGGCTAATCTTCTTTTACATTCTCATAATTTATTGATAACGTAATTTTCGTCCAATCCCAAGGGAAGACTTTCTTCCCTTCACATAAGACGGCCTCCCTGGAAAAATAATGTTTTTGGGGATGAGTACTTATCTTTTGTGCCTGCTATGGTATTCACCTTATTTTTCACGATAATCGCCTTAAGCAGATATTCCTGGATTAATGTTTCTTCTCTTGGGTTATAAAACATTTGTGCTCAATGCTAGAATTTACGCTAGTGTGTAAGTTCTTTGACTAATCATTTAATCACAGTCTTGGATAAACTCTTTAAAATTTTTAATATAACATCATTGTGTCCACGAGGTGTTTTCACTCGCGTAGATTTTTTCAGCTCAGTACTCAAATCCTGAGGATCAACAAGATCATTTAGTTTTAAACTGGCAATAAAAATTTACACTTGAATTCGTATCACACCTTCGGGTTAGAGTAAATCATATAACGCTGGATTTGCAGTCAAACACATAGCCAAAGAGTACAGAAAATGCGACAAAAATCATTACGATGCTTATAACGTTGCGCTAAGACATTCTTGCACATGACAGCAAAATTAAAATTGATTTCTAGATAGTCCTACGAATCAGAATATTGATGTTCTTCTATAAAATGCGACTTAATGCACCGAAGAGCAAAAAAACTTGAACGCTGACAATTCCTGCCTAACATGATCCAGGTAAATTTACAACTGCAGCGCACTATATGATTTTAATAACAAGTCATGAGATTTATTTGGAATTATTCCCAATGAGATGAGTTAAAGTGAGTATATAAGGAGAACTTTCGAGCTAGTTTAACATAACTAAAAAAATACTATATGAAGCAATCTTATAACTAATAACTTCAATGTAGTTTTCCATCGCTACACCACAGAATTCCCAACATACAGAGCAAATCACACTGCTATCAAGTTCCATGTGGTTTTAGGCTACGGCTACAAGGATTCTTTATCGGGACGAACGTCGATACCTCCGGAGGCAGTTTGGTTCACACAGACCTTGGTGAATGTAAGGGCAAAGCAGTGTCACTCCCAGCTGGACAAATGGACAGGAACCAGACAAGTATCAAGCACCATAAAAATTAACATGGACCGCATTACATCAGATGAAAATTGCACCAAATGGGCACTGGATTTATTTTACTATGAATACAGAAGTGGGGTACAATTTTGAAAAGAGAACTGGGATTTGATAATCCAACTCTGGAGAGAAAAAAGGAGAATTTCTTTGTATTTCCCTAATCCACTCCTCAAAATTCAAATTTTGAGAACTGGTGTTTCAGGAGTTTTTATCCGAAGGCTCTGAGACATCAGTTCTCAAAAGTTGAATTCTAAGGAACTGATTAGCGAAATACAGCTTCTGAGAACTGATTTTCGGAGCCTTCGAATAAAAACCCCTGAAACATGAGATCTCAAAATTTGTTTTTTACTAATCAATTGCTTAGAATTAAACTTGTGAGAACTGATGTTTCAGAGCCCCTGAAACATCAGTTCTCAATAGTTGGATTCTAAGGAATTGATGAGGAAAATACAAAGAAATTCTCCTTTTTTCTCCAGAGTTGCACTATGAAAACCTCGACAGATGTTTCAGGGCTTTTATTCAGAGGCTCTTAAGAAGGTCTGATTTCTGTTGACAGGACACTGGCCAGTCAAGGTCAGAGGAGGACATTTGCTGGCCTTGAAGGGCAGCAATGTTGCCACTCCCACATCGCTTCATGGCACAGAGTTGCCATCCTCGAATGACTGAGGAGTCATCGTACAATTTCTCATGTTTTTGTGCTGTTCAGCTGTTTTGTGACCCCTGGGGAGAGAAAGTCTGGTAGGTGGCGTAGCCAGACTGCATCATGATAAAAGGTAGGTCA
The DNA here is from genome assembly GCF_040412425.1 of Macrobrachium rosenbergii. NCBI lineage: Eukaryota > Metazoa > Arthropoda > Malacostraca > Decapoda > Palaemonidae > Macrobrachium > Macrobrachium rosenbergii. The sequence goes on along the minus strand of NC_089796.1, from coordinate 73,762,365 downwards.
AGAAAGATGTTCGAAATTGCTTCAGGGGCTCGGTGGTCCCTTAAGGAGAAAGAACAATTTGCTGATAATGGCCAGTAACGAGTTAAACTTGGCGTCAAGGAGCTTAAAAGTGCAGGTACATTTCATTACATGATCTTTCTTCCACAAATGAATTTCACCTTGGCTCAGTTAAGGCACTCTTAAAAACTAAAGCAGACTTGCAAAAAAAGAGACTAAATAAATATGCCAAGAAAAAAAAAAGGAAAGAAATTAAGGAAGTACGCGTAGAACAAAGCATACGTGAACTGAGAGACATTTATTCCAGTTAGGCAAAGAAATCTATTTCAAGGTAGAAAAAGGGAGAAAATATTCCCTATACAATAAACATTGTTTCCCTTATTTTTCTGGTTTTGGTGTTATGATCTCTCTCTCTCTCTCTCTCTCTCTCTCTCTGCACACACACATACACACATACATATGTATGTATGTATGGGTATGTCACTCAAAAGGATATTAAACTTCTGGTTCTCGCCAATTTTTTGCGTAAGGTGGTTGCTGCTGGTCCCTACTCTTTTCAACTTTGGCTGAGACAAAGCACAATCGCCTAACGACCAGTATATATTTCACTGCATAGGTCAACAGGGGCACAATCGATTCTTCAGGAAACGGGCCCAAGCGGTTTCCCGCCTTGGGAATAAACTATTCGTTTCTCGCTGTGCAAGGCGAGCTTGGAACTACTGAGGAGGAAGACACTCATCAGTCAGAGAGAGAGAGAGAGAGAGAGAGAGAGAGAGAGAGAAGTAATGGAAAGTAGGGAACAAGTGAGAAAGTGAAAGAAGTTGAATGTGACATCAATTCTCTACGTTCTTTTCCCCAGACTTCCAGTTTTCTACTGAAGAAGGAAACATGACGATGATATTCACGGAATTCACGTTACAAACTCATTCCCTGTAGATAACGCCAAGCGAAAAAACATCTCTCTCCATTTACTACTCTTTTCTCCTTTTATTCTCGGTAAAAGTAAAGATATTTCGGCGTGTGTCGTAAAGTTTGGTGAAATAGAAAACTCCGGGTCTAATGTTAACCCGAATGACATCACTCAAAAAGTTTTAACGATCGTCCTCTGAGGGAAAAGTTTAACTGGGAGATCATCTTCAATGGAGAGATCTCTCAGAGCACGGCACTCAGGGAATGATACTGAGAAACGCGAGATTAATGTTAGAATGATCTCTTGCCGGGGGATTTTAGGTCAGAGCGTCTCTGGACTTCTTCGGGAGTCAAGTCGCCGTTTTGGCGCTTGGGCCGGGGCCATTCCGATCAAGTATTTCAGTCTGGTTTATAATTGGTTCAGTGTTTGGTTTCTGAATTCTGTTTTTTTCTTTCCTGAATTAACTCTTCCCCAGCAACCTAAAGAAGATTATGAAGGAAAATATGTACCTGGAATCCGACACAGCTGAAGAATTAGTAGACCAACCAAAACAGGGGTAAATATTTAAGAGGCTTTACAAAAGATTAGGCTATTGGGACCAAAAACACAAATGCGAGAGTAAAAATGCCGACTAATATTCAAAATCCATGACCAACACTTGGTAAATATTTAGAACCATATCTTTTCATTTAACAAAAAAGAACAAGGCATTTAGAGATTCTCTGTAAGTGTAGCGCTTTTTAGACATAGATAACTAAACCAATAGGTAAAAGTTAAAGGAAATACAAAAAACTTGGCAAAAGTTGTAGGAAATTATGATTATATAGCAACTGAAGAAATGGAATAGATGGACAAAAGTGACAGGAACTAATGATTATACAGAACATGAATATATATATATATATATATATATATATATATATATATATATATATATATATATATATATATATATATATATATATATATATATATGTGTGTGTGATTTATCCAACATTTACTGACAGTGAGATCGTTTGGTCGTTCTCAATTCTTTAGGTAAGGCCATCTAATTTCTTTTTATTCTCAATTCATATCACAACGTCATTAAGAAGAACTATTTACTATAAAAAAAAACTAATTGCAAGAACGTAACAAGAGTAATAAATGGATTTTGCATGACCTATACCTTATAAATATATAAAAATAAAGTCCCTTTGTGACCATATAAACAAAACCCTAATGATGTAAGTTTGTACCAAATCAAATCGACATTTTAATTAGGCAATTCTTGCAATTCATGTTAAGGGTAGCACCCTCGCGGCAATTAAAATAATATATACATGGAAATTCGCAATAAGTAAATATAAATGAAACGGGGAAACTCCTTTATACGTCCAGGCAATTCAAAGGTAGCAGGGAGCAGACATGGAAAGGCTTTTACGCCGACATGCTGTTTCAGACTCAGCTCCCACCACTGCTATCTGCTACGAATAAAGCATCGACGACAACAATAACAATAACAAAAACAACAACAAAGGAACGTTCTTCGCCCATACGTTCGCGGACGCACGAGGCCTCCCTCATAAAATGGAACGGAACATGAACGGGATATAAAATGAACAGAACTGCAATAGGTCGCACCGAGGGAGAACAAGTTGCGCTGTAGCATAACTCATGGATAATACGATAAGATGTTGCGACCTCTTCGGGTGAAATCACACGGCAACAGTAACTCTCTTCTTTTCGCCTTTCCGTCTTCTACTGGCGAGAATGGCGGCGCTTGCGCGAAGTACAGAAGTTGGTGGTAACTTCTGCCAAAAGAAGAAGAAGAGGAAGAAGAGCGAAAAGGACTCTTCCATTATCATGACTGAGGAAGTTTCATGAAGATTCTTACTGTGATAAAAACAAAAATTATGATGATTCTTATCCATAAAACGCTTGCGTGAAACTTTAAGCCTCTTGTTATCAAAAATGAAGTTTCCAATAGAACTTTTTATTGAAACAATAAACCTAGACGGACATAATATTTAAGAAACAAGACCTATTATTATTATTATTGCTGTATTTATTATTGAAACCTTTTTTCTGGAATGATTCCTTAAACTCTAAAACGATTCAGTATTAGATGTTCTCCTTTTATTCAGTTATATGTAGCCAAGGCTTTCGACATGAGAATCATTGGGCCATCGAATTCAGCCCACTATTCCCCACCACTAATGATAACTGATTTTTGGGCTTTAAAGAATGTTGCAGTATTTGAAGCAAACGATGCCTACTTCGCTCATTTTAAGGTTCCATTATTTTTTTTTATTCCTTCCTGATTGCGCTAAATTCTTTATTTCTGGTGATAGAAATTCATTTCTCGTTATAATGTGGTTCGGATTCCACAATAAGCTGTAGGTCCCGTTGCCAGGTAACCAATTGGTTCTTAGCCACGTAAAATAAATCTAATCCTTCGGGCCAGCCCTCTCTAGGAGAGCTGTTAATCAGCTCAATGGTCTGGTTAAACTATGGTAAACTTACTTCTCCTCCTTCTTCCCTACTGCGCTTGCATTATACTCTCAATTCCTTCCTCATATCCGAAACATCTCAAAATGTTCTGATCCAACCGCCCCCCACCCCAGCCCCCCTTTCAGCTACGTTAAGGTTTTTTTGTTATCACATTTAAATATCTTAACATTTCTCACCCTGTTCGTTCTTTTTATGCCGCATATACAGTACTGTGTAAACAGGTCATCTCAATAGACTTAACCTTACTTCTTACATTTGCATTTAGGATCCACACGTTTCTTCCCTGGACATGGTATGAATGGATGTAAATATATAAATATATATATATATATATATATATATATATATATATATATATATATATATATATATATATATATGTGCATATATATATATATATATATATATATATATATATATATATATATATATATATATATATATATATATATATATATATATATATATATATATATATATATATATATATATATATATATATATATATACACACACCAAAATAGTGTAATGTAATCAAGCAGAACAGTACAGATGAAAAGACTTCATGGGGGAAATCACAATGGAACGGAAAAGAAATACACAGACGGAATATTCGACGGATTAGGGCGAGATACCGTGTCTAGTTTGGACTAGTTTGCAATATTGGCTGGATTACCGTTTTGTCCAGGGTCCTGAAAGGGCTTTATCAACGAAATCTACTTTTCGCTATCTTATGAACTATTCATGCATTCATCTGATTCATGGAGTCGGACTTCCTTCCTGCATGGAAAATTAATCTTCGGCTGCAAAAGAGGTGTAATCTATTTGATCACTTTGGTCAGAAACACGTAGGAATTCCTGAATCCTTTTAAGCCGTAATTCGCTTTTGTACTCTAATAACTCACCAAGCAAGAATAAGTCTGTCTGTCTAACAAAGACTTCATCACAATATCTGCCAGGTATTAAGTGTGTGCCAAATTAGTTTTTGTGCTTCCACGCAAAAGTAAACACACAAATATGCACTATTTCACAAACTTGAAGGCTTATTTGTTTTGATACTAACTGCTATTCTGGTTTTTTTATTCCAGTGTGAATGAGTAATAATTCTCATAATGAAGTAACTGAAACTAATTAGATACTATAGAAACTAAAGATAAAGAAGATATAAAAAAAATAAATATATATAAAGCCTTTGTATGCAGATAAATAAACAATAAGAAACCAAAAAATGGCTTCTCATCACTTCCTACACAAGGAAACTACTTTGAATGGAATCATTACAAACAATAACGCTTGTGGCGCCGACAATATGAAAGAAATTGATGCATAAAACGTATTTTAAAGTAAAAAAATCAACTTGTAAAGAATTTGGAAGATTACAAACCTCTTGAAATGCACAAGGCTGAGAGTTCCATATTTAGCTCTGCAAGTGATAAATACACATTCAGTCTGTTTAATTAGTACTCTAATTCCGAACAGCGCCTAGGTTTGAAGAATCTGAATTGATTTTAGTAACACTTTCTAATCTCTGTCATGCTGCTCTCAATGACAGGTCTAAAGATAAACCTCTATTCTACAAGTTGCAACTTCAGCCTATGCATCAAAGATAATGGTTTCCTTACAGCAGGGACCTCTTTAAAATCATTTGCTTGACTATTAAAAAATATCACATACTTTCCTGCACCACGTACTGTAGCTGAAGTTGTGACGAAATATTTCAATTTCCTCCAGATCCTTTTAACGCATATCATTGTACACACATATGCGCACGTAAATTTGCACACACACACACACATATATATATATATATATATATATATATATATATATATATATATATATATATATATATATATATATATATATATATATCTACTGATAAGCAGCCAAATTTACTCTTTATATAAACAGAACCAGAATTCTCTCCAGATAATGCAAGAAAATTAGAAAGTGTTTTTGTCCCAAGAGCGGAAGCCATGGTGCCTTCAGAGAGAGAGAGAGAGAGAGAGAGAGAGAAACCTCCCTGGCAGAAACAACGCTTATTCACTGTAGGCAAACGCCGTTGGTACGAGGAAAAAAAAATGAACTCCAGAGGTTTGGCCAATGGGGTAATAAAGCTGTCCAGTACACAAAGGCCCATCATCGACCTCTTGGTTCTCTTAACAGCCACCAAAGCACTGTCAGAAGGGCAAAGGAAGGAAAGGGGAGAGAGAGAGAGAGAGAGAGAGAGAGGTGGAGGATTGCAGAGTAATGGTAAAGACGTAATTATTGAGTCTATTGTTACTGCATGCCTGACAGCAGCATTTATTGACAGGAAATGAGCTCAAATCAATATTTCTTATGGACTGGCTGTCCCTGTGCGCAAACCCCAAAGTCAGAATAGATTATTAGTCATATCTTTTCCATACCAGTGAGATTAAGGTTTACCGGTTCAAATAACAGCTTTGTTCTGGTAAAACTATTCATGGAAATGTTCTTCTAGCGATGACAGCACACTCATTCATCAGGCTTCTGTGACTCAAAAAAAAAAAAAAACGCAAAGAAAATATTCATTACAAATAATCTACTCTTTCTTTTTTAATCTGAATCAATTTTTCAATAAACCATAGGTACCATCCTAACAGCAGTAGTTTCATTACATACCTTTTTCGTTGTGTAGGCCTTCCTTAGCATAGAACATAGGAGTAAATAATAAAGAATTTGACAGTAACGCATCACTTTCAGTCTATATGGCTCATAATCTATAATTTTTCTGAGGAGACTCCATTTAGAGCATTTACCATAGTTAACTACCAGCTCTTTTGAGGAAACTTCCTTTAGAGCATAGTTTTAGCTTGACTCCATTTAAGAGCATTTATATAGTTAACCACCAGCTCTTCTGGGGAGACTTCTGAGAAGTTAACCTCCAGCTCTTCTAGAGCTTTTATTTAGTTACCCACCAGCTTTCTAGAGACTCCCTTTAGCATTTTGCCATAGTTAACTACCAGCTCTTCTGAGGAAACTTCCTTTAGAGCATTTGCCATAGTTAACCACCAGCTTTTCTGAGGAGACCCCTTTAGAGCATTTGCCATAGTTAACCACCAGCTTTTCTGAGGAGACCCCTTTAGAGCATTTGCCATAGTTCAGCTTTTCTGAGGAGACCCTTTAGGAGCATTTGCCATAGTTAACCACCAGCTCCTCTGAGGAGATTTGCCATAGTCAGCCCCAGCTTTTCATTTTAGAGCATTCCATAGTTAACCACCAGCTTTTCTGAGGAGACTCCCTTTAGAGCATTTGCCATAGTTAACTACCAGCTCTTCTGAGGAAACTTCCTTTAGAGCATTGGCCACAGTTAACCACCAGCTTTTCTGAGGAGACCCCTTTAGAGCATTTGCCATAGTTAACCACCAGCTCTTCTGAGGAGACTCCCTTTAGAGCATTTGCCATAGTCAGCCACCAGCTTTTCTGAGGAGACTCCCTTTGCAATGAAACATTGTGAAGAATTATCGGATTTTCAAATGGGCAATCTTAATTCGAGACGGCAAATCATTACAGTACGGCTAGCGGCGGCTGTTCCCCTAGTGAATCGACCCTTTTGGGCACTTGTGTGTGTGTGTGTGTGTGTGTGTGTGAGAGAGAGAGAGAGAGAGAGAGAGAGAGAGAGAGAGAGAGAGAGAGAGAGAGAGAGATTTGGGGAGGGGTACAACTATGCCAGGGATATTCAAACTAAAGCACATTACGCGACCTTCAAAAGTCTAATAAATATAGACAAAATTTCAATATATAAAGAAAATGTATTCGAGCGCATTCAGTATTTTGTAGGAACCGGAATCTCAGAAACTGTATGGTAGAAATGGGACCGAATTACGGTCTCATTAACCTAAATCGAAAATGAGCATGGAAAAATGATCATGTCAAAGATACGTACAAGCGGAATAGCAAAATATTACTGAAATACAGTCCCACAGATACATCCAAACACACACACCCGCATACACACACACACACACATACAGTATATACGTGTGTGTTGTACGCGTAACCGTGGGTGTAATTTTGACTGAAATTTCCAGCTCCTCATTTGTGATCCAAAGACTTAGTCAACGAGAGCTTCTTTCGGGGAAGGAAAGATGAAAAGAGTCAGCAAACTGTGAACTACACCGACATAATGATTCAAAGGGAGGAAATAAGGCGCGGCAGAATATAGTATCTCCTCCATACCCGAGGTACGAAGACTTCACAGGCGGCAACAGAATGTCTAAGGCATACGGCATCTTCAGAATGTTGGGAATCACGCGAAATTTCTCAATAGAAACATTTTTACTTTCCTTTTTAATTTTTATGTGAGAGAGAGAGAGAGAGAGAGAGAGAGAGAGAGAGAGAGAGAGAGAGAGAATAAAGCATCGGACAGAGCTATAGTAAAACTGAAGAAGAGAGAGAGAGATGATGATGAATCATCGGAAGAAGCTATAGTAAAACTGAAGCAGAGAGAGAGAGAGAGAGAGAGAAAGCTATCGTAAAAGAGCACAGAGAGAGAAATGATGAATCATCGGACGAAGCTATAGTAAAACTGAAGCAGAGAGAGAGAGATCATAAATTATCGGACAAACCTATGATAAAACTAAAGCAGAGAGAGAGAGAGAGAGAGAGAGATGCTAAAGCATTGGACAAAGCTATGGTAAAACTGAAGCACAGAGAGAGAGAGAGAGAGAGAGAGAGAGAGAGAGAGAGAGAGAGAGAGAGAGAGAGAGAGAGAGAGAATATCCATTGAATGGCATCACGCCCGACCATGGGGAAAGAATTACTTCATAGAAATAGGCATTTTTTGATGGTATACATTTTGACAGATCAATGAACACTCACGTCTGGCTCGCTCTCTCCCCCTCTCTCTCTCTCTCCACCCTACTTGCAATCCTTAGCAGTTGTCTAATAACCAGGTACTTAATTCACTGCTTATGTCAACAGAGGAGCATTGGTTTTATCATTAAGGAACGCAGTTATCTATTTCTCCTCCTCGTCCAGTTGTGAGGAAGACACGCTACCACCAAAGATACGAAGCCAAAGACACATTATCGGACAAAGGCATGCATGCATGGTGCAACAAACGAAGAGATGAGCAATACTGCAAGATTGTTCTAAAACAGCCACAGAGTAATGAGAGATTTCACTAGAACTGACAGCTGCCTGTATGAAAAAAATTGTATCTATAGGTAATGCAACTTTAATATAACTAAAGCTTCTGCACTCCAGCTAAGTGAGCTTAGAAAAAGTTGTATCTATTGATAAAGAAACATTAATAAAACTTAGGCATTACCACTCCAGCTAAGAGAAGTTAGAAAACGTTTCTTGTTACTATAACTGATGGGGATGCTGCAAGAATGTATTTACGCACAGACCCCCTGAGATGTCATATTCTTTTAAGGAAAAGAAAAAAAAAATTTTGCCAGCCCATATACAGGTCATCGCATGTGAACAAACAAAGCAATATAGGGACGCAAACTTTGGTGCCTCTATAAAAAAAAAATAAATAAATGAACGGAGCATCTGACCCGATCTCCATCAATTGCAACACCAGATGCACCTTTTAGTTCTCATCCTCTCCGCCAGGGGATACAAGATGTCACTCAATTTTCCCAGTAAATATTGACAGCTCCTCCCTTTTGCTCCCGTGCGCGCACCACCTATAGAAAAAGAACCGAACCTTTTGTCTGGGCGCAGTTTGCATTGAAAAAAGAAGCGCGGTTGTAAAGCAACAGAATATAGAGGTCGTCTGTCGTATTTTCATATATTATAAACCAAGGTATCCTTCCTATAAATTGGGCATTCTCATTTAAATAATAATGAAAAATGGAATAACCCAAAAATAACCAGTAATTAGCAACACTGGAAATGAGGGAAGAATTGGTTTTCGTCTGTCACGCCATTTCATACACACAGTGAATCAGTTTGCTTGCATAATCCTCACAAACACTTCTATATGGACTGCGGTGGATGAAAAGGCGAGGGTAAAGAAAATGCTTCATGAATGGATTACGGATATGGCTGATGTTTGCAGATGATAAAGCCCTGATTGGGGATAGTAAAGAAGAACTTGAGAACACGCTGAAAAAGTTTGATATTGTTTACAAGAGGAGAAAGTTGAGAATAAATGTGAGCAAGAGTAAGAGGTCATAACGGTAAATGGCAACCAGGGAGATGGACCAAAGAATGTTAGCTCTTCATTTATCAAGGGATTTGGGAGTAAATATAACGAATGATGGTACGGGAAAAATGCGAATCAAAGAATTAGTGACGTAACGAAGGAAACAGCAGGATTTATGTGCGCAAAAGATTCGGGTCTATGAAAGCAAGGTGGGAATGCATGAAGGGAATGGCAAATGTAGAAAAGAGGTGTTGTTGTCGAATACTAAACAAAAGAAAAAAGGAAGGTGATGAGATATTTGGCGTGTGTAGTATATGCGGAATATGAATCATTGAAAGTGTGAGAAATGTGGACAAACGCTTAGTGGCCAAAAGATTTACTTAAATGACAGACAGAAACTGATTGGAGATTGTTTGGTCATGAGGGATGATTGGAGGATAACAAGTTAACAAAAAGGATATGATTCGAAAGTGTTACGAAAGAGGAGGTAGAAGAGGACCTAGAAGATGATATACAAAGTACGTGAAAGGAAGTGTCTTAACATCCAGGAAGCGTAAGAATACGCACAAAATTGTCGTTAATGTGTGTAGCTTGGATACGCAAGCATTAGAAAAAAATTTCCCCAAACACCAAACTTTTTGAGAAACAGAGGAAGCAGTATTACGTGTATTGCTTCTCAGAAGAAACTGACTTGAAGAGAAGCATGTACGTAATATCGCTTCCTTTGTTTCTCAAAAAGTTTGTATCTTGCGGAAGTGCTTCAGAATGTTTCGGGAATACGCTATTATATCTAAGTTATATTACTTTTTCTTCTTCCCTGCTTGAAGTATTGTTCTCCAGTGTGGTCTTCGGGTGCTCACCCTCATCTTAAACTCTCGGATAGAGTTAAGTCAACAGTCAAATTTATTTTACCAACTCTTAATGCTAACTCGTGACATACTCGTAGAGGTAAAGTCAGTTCATAATGCTTGTTGCATACAATGTACAATAACAACAAACCTCTTGAGCAATCTTCTTTACCTGACCTTGCTGATCTTGCTTGCAACACTAGGCAGGTTGATGCTGCAAACACTGTGTCCTTTTCTAGTGTAAAGTTTAATACTAGTCAGTTAGCTGTGAGTTTCACCTTGACTACGACTAAAATGTGGAATAGTTTACCAAGTGCAGTTGTGGAAATTTCCTGATCTCCAAATGTTAAGGCAAGAAGGAAATTCATTCGTGCTTCCTGTTGACATTTCCTAAAATACGTGTATCGGCTTTATTTTCTATTCCTTTACATCTATTTGTTCATCTCTCTCTCTCTCTCTCTCTCTCTCTCTCTCTAGGCTGATTTCCCTTTGCAGCCCTCATGGGTTTATAGTCTGTTGACTCTGTCCATAAGGGTTTTCAGCTGAAGAATAAAAAAAAGGAAGAAAAAAAGGGGGGTTTTATGAATTGGTGATAACCCATGCAAGTGTATACAGCAGTTAATAAATTGTATATTTTCTGAACAACAGAATCATCCACGATTCGGTACATACAGCATACATATTGCACCGACCACTGTATAGCTGTCTTGTTCTCTGGAGTCACCCCCTGTTAGAGGAAAAAGTCTTATATCACAGTGTGTGTGTGGTTATTACACACACACACACACACACACACACACACACATACACACATATACACATATATATATATATATATATATATATATATATATATACATACATACATATACATATACATATACACAGAAAGAGACACAATGCTATTCCACGTGCCTCAAGCCCCTTACACCATAATTTCATGGATAGTAGAGAAACATTCTATACATACGAACGAAAATATTTAAGCAACAGATTCTCCCTTTCGTCAGTTTAAAAGAAATATAAAAACGAAATCAACAGAAAACGCCAGCCGCCGAGGAAATATCTGTCTCGTCGATCACAAAAAGATTTGATCAATAAGCAGAAAATGGAGCAGGTACTGGCTGTGCGATGATAACAACGAAAGCGAAGGGATTAGAGGAAAAATTATGTAATCACCTCCCGTCTTTTGAAGGTCTCGAGACTTGTGACGAAGAAAATAGTGATCTCGTAACAATGCCATCGGACGATAATTGGGTTTCCTTTTTAGAGCATAACAGTCTTTTAGATGAAATGTGTCTCTTTATGGAAGACTTAAGAACCTCTCGGGCTGGAAAAAAAGCTCAATTTAACATGGTTATGGAGATAAGCACTCTTTTAAGTAGCGGTATTGAGAGAGAAAAGGGGGAGGGGGGCATGCAATAATTTGAGTTACGAAACCAGCAAGCCATTATTAAAACTGATGAAACTGAAAATTGTCTAATACCTGCACGTTACATAAACTGTCACTACAATACAAAAACACGCGCTTCAAAGGGTTTATGTAATTTTGTAATGAAAGCCTATTAAGCAAAGATAAAATTATGTCTTGTTATTGCCACTGAAAATGATGTTGAACTGATCTCAAAATTCTGAGACAAAATATGAAAATATGACTAAATTGCCTACCACATGAAAGTCAGAATGAAGGCCGTCATTTTCACTTAAGGTTCTGTATCATCAATGAATGTCATTCTTGTTCTTCTTCTTCTTTTAACGTGCTTTTTTCCAATTTGTATGGGGTAAACACGATGCCTTCTTTTGAAGACCGTAGTCTTGATCGGCCGCCCTGCCTATCATCGCTTAGACCCCGGTAGCGTATGCACAAATATTGTAACCAGTCACCAGCCCTTCTCCAGCAGCGAGAATTTGCTGCGCGGGTTAGGTCGACAGTCGAGACGTGTGAGGTGTCTGTTTGTTTTTAGGAGATGTTGGCGGCTTTATTTGTGTGTGTATTAGTCTGTAATAATCATTTGCTTTTAAGCAAACCTATCCCTGATTACATACATAATCCCGGGGTGCCCACACGGATATAGCAGGGTCTGCTTCTGACCGGTCGGCTGCGGATTTGAACCCGCGCCACAGCCCTCTATGAAGTCCGAAGCTGCTGCTCTAACCGACTTGGCCATCGAGGCTCTCATCAATGAATGTCATTAATATTTTGAAATCTGCTTTATTTAATTTTAATTCATGTTTACCAAAACATTTACTGGGCTTTTTACTTCAAATTAGCTTCGTCTACTTCAAGAATCCATAAAGACAATTTTTTTAAATAAAAAGGGATTAAGAACACATGACAGACCAAATATTCATCCATTCTTTACCCTCCAACCTTCCCACATGACAGACCAAATATTCACCCTTTCTAGCCCTCTATTCCCAGTAGTTTTTTTTTTTTTATTTAAGATTAAAATTAGCCATAATCGTGTTTTGGCCACGATACAGGATAGGCCACCACCGGCCCGTGGTTAAAGTTTCATGGACCGCGGCTCATACAGCATTATACCGAGACCACAGAAAGAAAGACAGATCTATTTTCGTTGGTCTTGATTATACGCTGTAGCGGCTGTACAGAAAACTTGATTGTGCTGAAGAAACCTCGGCGCATTTTTTGCTTGTAATAGAGTAACAAAGAAATAAAGAAATATAAAAGTCCAAAAGGAAACCTAAGTAACTAATTACAAAAGGAAAACTCAGTACCAAATGAAAATTGAAAAGATAAATTCGCTCCGTCCGTTTCAACGGAACCCTCTCCCTGGTCAACTCTGTTGAGGCTAAACATTCTCCTACCTCTTAATGGTTAAGAAGGTAACAGCTGAAATAAAGAAACAGGCGTCAACATGAAAATAACCGATACCAATACAAAGTCTTCGACATCTATATCTACACCAAACAGCTAAGAATCTATTGTAAGCGACAGAATACCATCGTAGCCAGGATGCTCTGAAAGTCGACCCCCTATAAGTTGAAGGCGAAGGTGAACAGACGGAGGTAAGAATAACGTTTCTCTACAAACAAATCGACCGGCCCCATTCCGCCTCGACAAATAACAAGCACATAAGAAGGGGGAAGGACTTGTACAAACATTCCATTTAGGGCTCGAGATCTCTTGCCGAGCTGAGGGGCCAACTTATCTCTCGGGGCACAGCATGGACGGGGATTAGGAGCATAATTCCCCAAACAAGTCTATGGCTGGAGCGTATTCGGAGCGAGGGATTAGAGAAGGATTAGATCGGGATAATCCTGGAGGGTTGCCTGTCTCTCTCTCTCCTGTGGCCTAAAGCGTCAGGAGACCGGATTACTCATGTCTCGTCCTTGTCTTGCACCGTGCCCGGCGTCATCCCAAAGGAGCAGAAGAAACGGAAGGCTGGATGGGTCCTGCTTTTTACGTTTTAAAATTTAACTCCTGTGCCAGCCATATATCAACATGTACGCCGATTCGCATCGCAGGGATACAACAAAGGCAAAATACTGAAAAGGCATCTTTACAAGGATAACATAAAGTTTAAGAGTGCAACCATCAAACTCGCTTGGGTGAGAAAGCTTCACTGAGGTAGAACTTTCCAATTTACACTTTACAGTCTCTTAAAAAATGCTGAAAAGTTCTACCAGACAATTACACAAACATGAAAAACTGTGGCGGTGACAAACCGAATAATTTATTTGGCACGAACAGAGTACATTTAATTATTTAAGCGCATATCAAAGTGATGTAACAAAACCTTTGAAAACTACTCTTGTCTTATACATTGAAATATGGATTTTGTATATGTATTTTATGCGAGATATATATATATATATATATATATATATATATATATATATATATATATATATATATATATATATATATATATATATATATATATATATATATATATATATACAAGCACACACACAGTCTAGTGGGCTACTTTTGCCACAATTCTTGGATAACCCTGTCACGACTCAGGCTTGAACCCAAGGGAAGAAACCTTAACTTCCGTGGTGGAATCGAACTTCGCATGAAAAGCGTAAACCTATTCATAAGCAGCAGGGAATGATATTAAGGAGTATATGCAAAATATATATATATATATATATATATATATATATATATATATATATATATATATATATATATACATACATACATATATAATAAAATCTGTGTGTGTGTGTGTACCAGACAGAGTTATATAACTGTAATAATATATATATATATATATATATATATATATATATATATTATATATATATATATATATATATATGTATATATATATATATATATATATATATATATATATATATATATATATATATATATATATATATATATATAACATACATACATACATATATAATAAAATCTACTGCTCACTTCCTTTTTTACCAGATATATCTAACTGTATAATATATATATATATATATATATATATATATATATATATATATATATATATATATATATATATATATATATATATATATATGCACTAAATATTTCTGTAAAATGGTCTCTCTTGTTAAATTTCGTGAAGTAAAGAACTTTTTACGTTCAAAACACTATCGACGCTGTGTCATTCAGAAATGTCCGCCAATTAAAATTCATATCAGTGAGTATTCCAATACTCTCCCATTTCATTCCACTTGTAAAGGAAAACAGACAACTTATAGCAAAAACATGAATTACCTAGAGGTCTCGGTAAAGAGGTTACACCTGTAAAAGCCACTTAACATTGTATAAATAATCTTGTTGCCATTTTCAGGCCCAAACAAAGCTTATTATGCCAGAACTGCAACATGTTTTCTGACGTGGAATCCTGACATCATAATTTTAAATGAGGTATGCTTTGTTTTCCGGGGTTACCATTATAATCTATTCATATGGAAAGGTTTCTGTAAATATCTAACTGACAATGAGCCGACAAAAATCTATGGCGTTGAAATTTTAACCTTAAAATGTCACATATGCTAAACTTAATTACCCAGGAAGTGTCGGTGAAATTAATCAATATGAAAAAAACATCACATTATTTTGGAAATACAGTGATTGATTATTAACAATGAAAATGAATCCACAATATGTTGATAGCTAAATCGCTTGGAATATACTACCTTGACAGATCATGCAAAAGAATATTATTATTATTATTATGGACTTACTGTTTTAATTAGCCGACAAAGAAGAGAACGCCTCAAATAGCTAGTCAGCTGAGAATCAATTAAAGAGCAAAAAAAAAAAAAGACCATGACCTTTTCACCTTTAAAGGCCAGGCTTGGTCAATTTAATTATTGGAGAATTATCAGTCTAATTGGCAATATGAAAACGATACAAAAAAGGCCCGGTTCATTGCCAAAACCTTTGCACCGCCGAAACAAAAAAACAAGAGAGAGAGAGAGAGAGAGAGAGAGAGAGAGAGAGAGGTTCTTAGTTTCCCTTTTATCATATTCCAAATTTAACAAAGTTACATCCAAGAAGATTGCACCCTCAAGGACGAATAGATTTACAAGCAAAAAAAAGGATGCATCAATGAGAAGTCGTTTTCCAATAGGGATAAATCCACAACACATGAACTTAGTATTGGTAAGGAAAAATGAGTCAGAACATATGAAAATAACAATAAATTTGGTAGTGGTATTTTAGATAATTTATTATTTAACCGAAAAACCAATGTGTTCCTTAACGACCCGACGGCGATATTATTCGTGAATTAAAAGACCTGGAAATATGAATTTGTGTCCATATTCACTGGTTTGCCTTTAAGCGAATAAAACTTGTCTTCTCTGTTTATATATCAATTACAGTTTCATCCCGTCGTTCTGTCCACCGGTTATAATACAGAGAGAGAGAGAGAGAGAGAGAGAGAGAGAGAGAGAGAGAGAGAGAGAGAGAGAGAGAGAGAGAAGTAAAGTTCTTTTTTTTTTAAGAACTGGGTTTTAAAATTTTTAATCCGTTCAATCCATACTTTCGAAGCCAGCCTTTAATGCAAGCGAAAACCACTCTTTTACTTTTCAAGCAAACATACACATTACATACGTACATAAATAGACACACACATATACATATATAATATAGATATATATATATATATATATATATATATATATATATATATATATATATATATATATATATATATGTGTATATACATATGCATATATATATATATATATATATATATATATATATATATATATATATATATATATATATATATATATATATATATATATATATATCACCTATTTAATACACACTGAATATACGCGAATGATTGACTGTGCAACAGGATCACACAAAACAAACGCAATTAGAGTAATGTACGACAACTTAACTCAAAAAACGACTCGGTCACAGAGCAGTAAAAGAACGTGAGAAATAACTGAATGAAAGGCTACCTGGACTCTTCCTCTTCAAATAGTATTAGGAGGACCAATTCTAAGGACCAAATTACTATTGATTCAGGCTCTCATACGACAGGTGAACAAATATTAAGAAAAAAGTAAAAAATGCGCCGAAGTTTCTTCTTCGCAATCGAGTTTTCTGTACATCGTATAATCAAGGCCACCGAAAATAAATCTATCTTTCGGTGGTCTCGGTATAATGCTGCATGAGCCGCAGCCCACGAAACTTTAACCACGGCCAGGCGGTGGCCTGGCCTATATCGTTGCCAGACACATGATTATGGCTAACTTTAACCTTAAGTAAAATAAAAACTACTGAGGTTACAGGGCTGTAGTTTGGTATGTTTCATGATTGGAGGGTGGGTGATCAACATACCAATTTATAGCCCTCTAGACTCAGTAGTTTTCAAGGTCTGATGACAGCTGGACAGCAAAAGACAGAAAAAGTGAGGACGGACAGACAAAGCCGCCACAGTTTTCTTTTACAGAAAACTAAAAAGGTACCAGCAAGTTCAAACTGATGGGACCGCTACAAAGAAAGAAATTAATATAATAATATAACCAGTTTTGTTAAAGTCACTCCATGACCTGGATAACGTACATTATTTACACACGAGTCATTACTCTTCTCCAGTATATGAAACTGGCGGGGATTTTATTTGCACGGCCACCATTTTTCTTAACCCAATTCCACCATAATCCTCTTTTTTTCTTTTTAATATTCATTGGTAATGGACGCAATAATAACTTATAAGGAGGGACGATAATAAACATAAAACAAAACGCAAACTCCTCCACACTTTGCGACAGAATTTTTTTGTGTTAAGGTAGGAAATAAATGCAAAATTTTTCAAAATCAAACCCATATAGATAAATGAAAACTTATTTAGTTTCACAATACCTTCGTAACATATTACGACTTATAGGGCTCACACAACATCATCTCCTCTTAAGTGAGAATTTAAAACTAGAGCAAAGTAAAGTTAGAGAAAATGGACAGCTGAGTAGAAAGAGCTCGTCCAGGTGACTGGATGAAAAAGTGAGATAGAAAGCAGTGAATCTGGGGTCAAAGATGGGGTACGAGGTACGTTTAGCAGAATATCACTTTAATCTCACAATCTCACTGTAAGTGAGAATTCAGCAGGTTCTTGGCATAAATTTGAGTTACTGAAACATCTCCATTGGAAAATAAGTATTCATTAACAATTTACAGGTACACGTTTCACAATCAAGCAACTGCAAGAAAAAGAAAAAACAAGTGAAGAATGCGCCGAAGTTTCTTCAGCGCAATCGAGTTTTCTTTACAGCTTACAATCAAGGCCACCGAAAATGGATC
Source organism: Macrobrachium rosenbergii (assembly GCF_040412425.1). Taxonomy (NCBI): domain Eukaryota; kingdom Metazoa; phylum Arthropoda; class Malacostraca; order Decapoda; family Palaemonidae; genus Macrobrachium; species Macrobrachium rosenbergii. The sequence goes on along the minus strand of NC_089796.1, from coordinate 73,744,231 downwards.
TATCTTTCGGTGGTTTCGGTATAATGCTGTATGAGCCGCTTCCCAAAAAACTTTAACCAAGGCCCGGTGGTGGCCTGTCCTCTATCGTTACCAGAAGCATGATTATGGCTAACTTTAACCTTAAATAAAATAAAACCTACTGAGGCTAGAGGGCTGCGATTTGATAGGTTTGATGACTGGAGGGTGGATGATCAACATCCCAATTTACAGCCCTCTAGCCTCTGTAGTTTTTAAGATCTGAGGGCGGACAGAAAAAGCGTGGAGAGAAGTTCGGACGGACAGACAAAGCAAGCACAATAGTTTTTTTTTTTTTTTTTTACAGAAAACTAAAAAACGTTCATCTAAATTAAAAAATAACGTCTCCTGAAAAAGTGATTCGCAAAAGACCAAACGGAAAAGTCAACGAGACAAGAGGATCACTATCCAAGAGGAGGGAAAACGCCCACGGGATACATCGCAGCCTCCTGATAAGGAAGACTAATCCTCACTAACGAACGAGCCGATGCCTGTAATTACACCACTGGCCGTGTGTGATATGGATGGGTAATTTGTAATGACACTGCACAATAAATTATACTGGGCGCGATGAGTTGCTGCTTCCATCGCAACGGGGAGAGATAAAGGTCGATAATCGAATAAGGCAAAGGTCGCCAGCTTAAGAGGACGAGTTTGTAAAATCATCACTTCTAAGAAGTTAAGTTGGTGATACTTCAGCAATTATTATATTTGATCATTTTCTTTTTTTTATCAACCAATTCCGCAATATCACACCAATTTCTTTTCATGAACGATTATCATTCAATGTGAGTTGTTGCTTTAGTTTTATAAAGATATATACTTTGTGAATGATTATCTTAAGGAAGATGCCTCATGGATCTAAAGAGCTTGACTAGAATAAAGTATGATCAATATAAAGTGCGGAATTCTTAATTCTTTACTTCACCAAAATATTTATACAATGCAAGATGCCACGAGGATTCATAAGTATTTGTTCGAAAAATATAAACACCACATCAGCATGTCAAATATCAAATAATCCCCTGTATCAATATATACTTTTCTTTTAATTAAGAGAAAGGAGCGATGTTTACAATCTATAAAGTAATTACTCAAAGACGGATATACATCCCGTCTGTACGAGAAGCGAAGGTCACTTAATCCCGGATAAATCCCTTAATTACAACCCTAATTAGAAAATGCTAATGACGAACACCCACTGGCCCTCAGAGTAAGAAAGAATTCTTTGGAATTCCGGATGCCCAAAAGATCCCACCGGTGTAAAGTAAAGTGCGCAACCCTTCTAACAAAGCCTTTTATTTTACTAATTTGTTACGTAACTTTACCAAAAAAAACATAGAAGATATATGCTATTTGCTACGCAACAGCGGCTATATTTACATATCTAACATACACACATAAACTGTCGCAACTACGAGGCTGCTATTCTGTTGAGTATAACTGAGCAGTATATTTTCTTTTTATGCACACACCGTTGAAAAATATGGCAGAGAAAGTATTTGCTTATTCCCTACTTTAGTTTTTTTTTCCTTTATTACTTTTGAAAACCTGACGACGCATTTTTTTATTAAGGGGACAGAGGATTGCGGGGCGGTTAGGTGTATAGGTGAAGGCACTGCTGATTAGGCCGTTTTCTTCTCTGTTGCTACTATTTCTTTGTCAGTTTTGTGTGAGAGTGAGTGAGAGAGAGAGAGAGAGGAGAGAGAGAGAGAGAGAGAGAGAGAGAGAGGAGAGAGAGAGAGAGAGTGACTCTATTGCACAAGCATCCTCTCTCATGAGCAAAAGGAATAGGATCTGATACCCAAAAATATGAAGCAAATTAGGTACGTACGGTTCAATTTCATTGTACCTTTGTTAACCTAATCAGTGCTAATAGAAGTAAGATAGTGAAAGCCATAAAGCTAGAAACTATATCCCTTAGGCGTATGTATGTATACAGGTTATATATGTGTTTGTTTATATATATATATATATATATATATATATATATATATATATATATATATATATATATATATATATATATACATATATACATATACATACATACATACATACATACATACATACATACATACACATATATATGTATATATATAATTTATATTATATTATATATATATACACAAATACACGTATGTAAATATATATAGTGCAACTTGATTTTTCATTATTGTAACCTGTAGAACTAATGAAAGAACGGCGACCAAAGCTTTATGGAGGGTAACTGACATTCATCCAAAAGAACCAATGACACGGGGTCAATATAGTTGGCGAGATAGACGCAGAACAGTCCAATCCAGATCTGGGTTTATCTCCCCTCGTTTGGGTAATGTTCAGACTCTAAAAGCAGCTCCAATTACACATGAAACCGCTGACGAACTTAAAAAAAAAGATTCACAACCGCCAAACGAAACTGCGAGGCGACGATATGGTAAACGACGACCCCATTCACAGAATTGACTGACTCGATAGCGGCATTGCACAAAGAGCTCAACCCACGCCTTTTACGACTCCAGTGAAGTTCGGATGACACTGGGGATCTGGGAGGGCAGATCTTGAAGGATGTGGTTCCTCGTCCGAGTTCCCTTTTGAGAAAGGCTTAGGAACTTAGATTTCTGCCAAGAAGTATCACGAGACATGCTGCATCACTGAGATCAATTAATTTGACCATCCCTTTAGTTACTTAGTTTAAGAAGCAGCGTCTTTAAAGGTTTCTGACCTTGACCATCCCTTTAGTTTAAGAAGCAGCGTCTTTAAAGGTTTCCTGACCATCCTTTTAGTTTGACCAGGTTTCCCTTTAGTTACTTAGTTAAGAAGCAGCGTCTTTAAAGGTTTCCTGGACCCTTGACCATCCCTTTAGTTACTTAGTTCAAGAAGCAGCGTCTTTAAAGGTTTCCTGGACCCTTGACCATCCCTTTAGTTACTTAGTTCAAGAAGCAGCGTCTTTAAAGGTTTCCTGGACCCTTGACCATCCCTTTAGTTACTTAGTTCAAGAAAGTCTTTAAAGGTTTCTAATTTGAATCATCCTTTAGTTACTTAGTTCAAGCAAAGGTCTTTAAATGTTTCACCTTGACCATCCCTTTAGTTACGAATTAAGAAGCAGCCTGACCCTTGACCATCCCTTTTAGTTTTATTTAATTAGTTGTGACCCAGAAGCAGCAAGAAGCAAAGGTCTTTAAAGGTTCCTGGACCCTTGACCCCAACGTCTTTAAATTGACCCTTATCCTTTAACTTAGTTTAAAAAAAATGCTTTAATCCTACCATTATCAGCTGACCTTAAACCTGACTTTGACCATCCTATATTTAATTTATCAAGAACCACTTTAAAGACCCAACGCTGAATATCAAATATGTTTAATTGCCTATCAGGACCTTTGAGCATGATAAGCGATATCAATATGGTCAGTTTTTACAGCATGAATAAATAAACATGAAAGTTTGAATCATAAAAATGCTGGATTTGTTCACATGTTCCGATGAGAGTTCTGAATTAAATGAGATATTCGTTCTCGAACATTACGCGGACCCATGAATAAAACTTTGAAAAAACAGTGAATTATGGACACGTCGTGATGAAAAGTAATCTCACGCTACAGTGAGTGACTGAAATTATACAAATTTTACAGATGAGAGAGAGAGAGAGAGAGAGAGAGAGAGAGAGAGAGAGAGAGAGAGAGAGAGAGAGAGAGAGAGACAGGAAAGACTATTAATATTCTCAGGATCGTCTTCAATTTCGATTACTGACTTACTCTGAGTACCAAAAAATCTCTATAGGAACAGCGTAATGAGAGAGAGAGAGAGAGAGAGAGAGAGAGAGAGAGAGAGAGAGAGAGAGACAGAGAGAGACTATTAATATTCTAAGGATTGTCTTCAATTTCGATAACTGCTGACTTACTCTGTGTACCAAAAAATCTCTTAAGAACAGCCTAGGAGAGAGAGAGAGAGAGAGAGAGAGAGAGAGAGAGAGAGAGAGAGAGAGAGAGAGAGAGAGAGACTATTAATATTCTAAGGATTGTCTTCAATTTCGATTACTGACTTACTCTGGGTACCAAAATAATCTCTGTAGGAACAGCGTGATTTTCACGGTGAGGGCAGGACGGTGCGACACCGCTCCCGATGCCTAATAATATGCCTAACAATGTGCCTAATAATATGTTTGTGCGACAGCTACTACGCGAAACGACGCTTCAAGGACATAATGGCACAACCCCACTATCACGTGCAGCGCAAACACTGCAAGCATTAAATATAGCGTAAACTCTGTTTGATCTCGAACACTAAACCATCAAATCCTGTTTACACGCATTTGGCGTCCTCTGTTTTGCCAACAGCAATTCGCTTTATGTTTGGAACGCTGCAGTTCGGGATTAGCGCAAAACTATGGCTATAATGCCGAAATGAATTCGGCGGTTAATGACAGCTTTATAGAGGAAAAGTTAGGGACAGAGGGCGACGCTTTGCAATTTAGCCGCCGCGTTGTAATGCAATAAGCATCATGATGAAAGCTGCGAGTCCGTTTCTTTTCTTTTTTTCTTTCCTCTCCGCCCTTATTTTCGCCCATTTTTCATTTCATTTTTTTTTTTTTACATTACTTTATAATTGCCATTCTGCCGAACCTTGCTCTGGGAAAATGATATATGAAACTGGATATAACTGAAAACTGCATATTAAGGGCACAGCGCAGAGGTTAATTAATAGTGCAAATATTCAAATGGCGCTGATACAAATGGTCGTTTGATAAACAAAGTCAACATAATTTGGGTTGATATGAAATTTCCTATTTAATAAAAGCTTTCAATATGTTTCTGTTTTCGCTGCGGCGTTATTAAGCCATAAACAGCGGAATGATTATAACGGGCCAATAACACCAGAGACATTATGTGACACTCGCTGGAAATATCATAGACCCGTCGCATAATAATAATTATCATCCAAGGCCATCCACAACGTCTGAAATCTGTACAGTATAGACGCTCGAGTCCCCCTCTCTCTCTCTCTCTCTCTCTCTCTCTCTCTCTCTCTCTCACACACACACACACACACACACACACACAAAGCCAAACGGGAGATGGAACGAAAAGAGAGGGCGAAAAATCGATGGGAATACTTAAGAAATTAGAATACGTCTCAGAGATGTTTCATGACACTCACACTTCCAGTGACGATCGCCATCAAAAACATTATGCCTTATTTAGTAGTTTAAAGTACGCTTAATTAAACTTCGGACCCACATAAACTTGACAGAGAGAGAGAGAGAGAGAGAGAGAGAGAGAGAGAGAGAGAGAGAGAGAGAGAGAGATAAAAAGCGGCAGCATCTGAAGGGTTCAACATAATCTGAATCTTAGAGGCAATTCTAATCAAATGCAAATACGGACTCGAAGGAACAGCTTCCGGCGATTCTATTTGTTATCTGACAAAAGGACCTAATTACCTCACTCAAAGGCTGTGAGCGATGGAATTCTAAGCCTTGGAAGGCAAAGAGTGGATGGAATTGGGAAGACGGCACAAAAGAAGGGGTAAGTGGAAATCATGCGAGGCACCTAAACACACAATAACATCGAATGTTTTTGTTTTTTTAAACAAATTTCTACGGTTATTATACTATACAGTGACTTGATATTAGCATATATATTGCCCATTTGCGATGCCTGAGACACGTCGGAGAGCTAGGACCAACCACGCTATCTCTCGAAGGCCTTCATGAAACACAATTTACACTAGTCAAAAGAGTGACCGCCCTTTTACACGAAACCTTTTGATATCAAGATGAAGACATACTCTCTCTCTCTCTCTCTCTCTCTCTCTCTCTCTCTCTCTCTCTCTCTCCTCAGAGTTAATCATACCTCTCTTCATGATCCCAAAGAAACAGAATACCAATTAGCTTCTTTGTTCCACCCCTTTTGGGCATAACTAAATTAGGCTCTCGGTGCGAAAAACCCAAATGACTGCCTTTAAGAAGGACCCAATTAATTGGTCTAAACTGGCCTGTCAATTAGGTGGTCTTGAGGTTGTTCTTTGATCTCTCCCCGAGATGTGATGTGAGCGATTCCCCCTAAGAGAGAGAGAGAGAGAGAGAGAGAGAGAGAGAGAGAGAGAGAGAGAGAGAGAGAGAGAATATGCTTTTGTAATATGTTTGCAGTGTTGGCGACACACGCTGAACAGAATAAAATTTCATGAAGGAGCTAAAGTTCTTTTATATCATTTTTCTTTACGTACCAAATGCCAATACGACTATCCCACTTTCCTGTTGAATTAAAATAGAGAGAGAGAGAGAGAGAGAGAGAGCGCGAAAAATATGCTTGTGTAATATGTTTGCAGCGCTGGTGACAGACGCTGAACAGAATAAAATTTCATTAGGGAGAAAAAGTTCTTTAATATCATTTTTCTTTACATATCAAATGTCAATAAGCCTGTCCCACTTTCTCGTTGGATTAAAAGAAAGAGAGAGAGAGAGAGAGAGAGAGAGAGAGAGAGAGAGAGAGAGAGAGAGAGAGAGAGAGAGAGAGAGAGAGAGAGAGAGAGAGTATGCTTGTGTAATATGTTTGCAGCACTGGTGACAGACGCTGAACAGAATAAAATTTAATTATGGAGAAACAGTTCTTTAATATAATTATTCTTTACATACTAAATGCCAATAAGCCTGTCCCACTTTCTTACTGAATTAAAAGAGAGAGAGAGAGAGAGAGAGAGAGAGAGAGAGAGAGAGAGAGAGAGAGAGAGAGAGAGACCAAAACCGTCTAAAAGACGGCACATCAAAGTAAGAACTTTTTTCCTAACAGAAAACTGAAGAAGATAACCGGTGCCAAACGAGACATAACCGATACGAAAAAGAAAACTTTGAAAATACCCAAAGAATATAAAGATAAGGGAAGAAGGCAATGAACGGGCATTACTGGTGCAATCAAAACGATGAAAAGCGACCCCGCAGAGAGAGAGAGAGAGAGAGAGAGAGAGAGAAATCCCAGGCAGTTATTAAGAGCTGGGACTTGATATTCAGTGAGGTGTTTCTAAATCCGCTGCTAAATAACTATTGCGCATTTGGTGCATTTGTTTAATTGATTTTTTTTTCCGAGGCCATATAAAAGGGGGCAGTTTCAATTGCCTCCTAAAACGCAAAGCAAAGAAAACCGGCGCATGCAACCTCGCATCATAAAACTCATTGTGCTGCATTTACCCAGCGATATATTTGCAGATTCCCATTTGTAATAAAACCGCGGAACTTTTTGTTAATTAAAATTTATTTAGAGATATAACTGCCCTTGCTATTTGTGATAATACCGTTTCCTGAATGAGATCATCAGAGACACCTAATATATTAATAAGCTTCGAAAACTATACAGCGGTTCGATAATCCTATTTGACATTTATATCCACAAACATTATTCAGAGTTCGAGTGAATTTGTAGTTTAACTTTTGTGAATATATATATATATATACAGTATAGTATATATATATATATATATATATATATATATATATATATATATATATATATATATATATATATATACACACACACACACACACACACACACACATATATATATATATATATATATATATATATATATATATATATATATATATATATATATATATATATATGCACATACATATATTCACAAAAATTAAACTACAAATCCACTGACTCTGAATAATGTTTGTGAATATAAATGTGTCAATGTATGTGACAGAAATTCATATATATAATGTATGTATAGATGCATACATATATATATTTCATATATATATATATATATATATATATATATATATATATATATATATATATTGTGTGTGAGTATAAATGTATGTTTGTATATGTTTATATATACGTATGTATGTAATATGCATTCCAGTACCCCCAAAAACAACTTGCACCGTTATCTGCAGTTCCTCAGTTATTGAATTCATTCATTGTAAAAATAAAAAGAAAATAAATAAATACTTGAATATTTCTGAGCTGTTATCTGTGAAAAAAAGGTAATAGTTTCCAACTGTGCATCAAAACTGCATCTGTCAGGAAATGACATATGTATTCCGACAGTAACACACCGAGATAAGCCTTGACAAATGGATCCCGTTCCTTTCGGGATCAAGACAGATGGGATTACATCTGGGAAAAAATAATTTTGCTTTTAATTCTGTTTCCCATCCGACAAGGAAGGATAAACTATGATTTATTTCTATAATTTCTATCTAACAACTAATTACTGTGGATAAAAGGTCAGTTTATCTCAAATGTGTGTGTGCATAGGCAAATAATAATAGAAACAGATTATAACAACTGTATATAAAAAGTGAAGTTACCAAAACGTACCAAAACACATTTCACCTCAGAGAATAATTTCTTCTTGCTGAATTGTTTACATGTTCCACTGGTTTCCCATTTTAGTAAAACAGAATGTACAAAATGTTCTTAATTGAATTGTAGGTTTTCCTTGCTTATTTCAAGAGCCCGTTCCCACGAAACCGTAGCAACAGTTGATCCTCCCAAAGCCATGACTGTATCAATTAGAATTAAGAAATAAACACCTCATTGTAAATAAAGGGAACAGCCCATTCTCAAGAAGAAAATGCTGATTACCAACGGTCGGCTACTGAATGGCGTAATTTTTCCTTAACCAAATAGTACACAAAGAATCAAATGATGTCAGTGAAACAGAAAACACTTATGAATTTTGACTCCGAATTACAGAGAGAGAGAGAGAGAGAGAGAGAGAGAGAGAGAGAGAGAGAGAGAGAGAGAGAGAGAGAGAGAGACTTAAAAAATTAATACATCAAGAATTATGTCAGTAAAACAGAAAAATTATATATTTTGGCTCCGAAATGAGAGAGAGAGAGAGAGAGAGAGAGAGAGAGAGAGAGAGAGAGAGAGAGAGAGAGAGAGAGAGAGAGAGAGAGAGCCTTTATCAATTAATACATCAAGAATCATATGTCAATGACAAAAATGTATATATTTTAACCGAAATGAGAGAGAGAGAGAGAGAGAGAGAGAGAGAGAGAGAGAGAGAGAGAGAGAGAGAGAGAGAGAGAGAGAGAGAGCTCCTTATCAATTAATACATCAAGAATCATATGTCAGTGAAACAAAAAAATAATTTTTCTGGAAATGAGAGAGAGAGAGAGAGAGAGAGAGAGAGAGAGAGAGAGAGAGAGAGAGAGAGAGAGAGATACCCTGACGGTTAGCAAACTGCACTTCATTATGGAAGTGACGTTATTCTCGCCAGGGGAAAAATAGGTAAATTGCTCTAAAAGCCTTTCTACTTTATGCAGGGGGGACAACCTTTCTGCCGTTTCTCTTTGTTTGTTCTATTATTCGTACTCAGAAATCAGCCGTTGAATCTCTCCGTAATTCTTTACTAACCAAGAAAGAAACCACAGAAATAAACATTCCTTTAATTGATCTGTCAAAGTGATGACTCCTTGTTTATCTCACCCAAAAGATCCCCAGCAAGGAGGCGTTTCTAGAAACTATTTGGCAGATGTCGTTAAAATGACACTGCAGTTATCATTACGGAGTGCGGTACTAATTCTAATCAAGATATTTATGGCATTCTGGATGATTAACATAAAAATTTATATTTTCATTTTCTCAAGGTTTTCCTTGAATTGCTCCGAATTGCGTCAGGTAAGACTGAAACTTCAAGGTGAGCAATAAGACTAATTCTGTCCAGTGGAATGTGTTTACATTCACTGCAATAGTTTTTTTTTCAAAAATAATGTAACGCCAAAAACTACCCGATAGTTAAATAAAATCCTGCAATGGAGACTTTCACAAGAGAGAGAGAGAGAGAGAGAGAGAGAGAGAGAGAGAGAGAGAGAGAGAGAGAGAGAGGGGGGGGAGAGTTTGGGCGAATTCTCTTAATCTTTCGGTTTACAAGAAGTTTTGCTCTTTTTTTCGTATCAATTTAAAGAGCCAGAACCGAACTATTTCTCTTAAGTCACTAAATCGATCAGATGTAAGTGGTTATTCCTTCCCAGCGAAAAATCTATTTCAGTTGTTTTATTTTTAATCTAATTCTCGTACACGTACCATTCATGAAATTTTTATTTCCATGTAGTTTCTTACTATTAAGATCTCGTTTCAGATTTAACAAGTTATGAAAAACAAGAAAATGACCGAAGCAGCGCAATTCCTTGATAAACTGATACGTGGTCCCTTTGCAATTATGGATAAATATTTGCGTAGTAATGAAATGAATATAAACAAAACCATTAAAAATCATTGTTTCGATTCATCTAGCACTTTCAAAACACAGACACATCAGATATAAAATTCTAAAACATCTTATTTAAAATATCCAAACAACTGTGAACTTACAAAGGATATGAAAAAGTTAAGTATAGGCCTACCTTAGTTTTACCAGACCACAGAGCTGATTAACAGCTCTCCTGGGCTGGCCGAAGGATTAGACTTATTTTACGTGGCTAAGAACCAACTGGTTACCTAGCAACGGGACCTACAGCTTATTGTGGAATCCGAACCACATTATAGCGAGAAATGAATTTCTATCACCGGAAATAAATTCCTCTAATTCTTCATTAGCCGGCCGGAGACTCGAACTCGGGCCTAGCGAGTGCTAGGATATATAAGATACGAATGTCCCAGGTCATATAATTTCCTGTTCAACTTAAAGTTACAATGAAGTTCATAAGCACAGACAGTGTCACAACATATTACGAGAAATGAGGAAAATAGCAAAACATTACACTTCTCGATTCACAAACACACTCTCAGCATAATCTTCTCGATAACGAAGTCATTCCGGATCCTGGGAATAGAATCAATTCCCGGAAATGAACATATCATACTTGCAAACATTAATTTCTGAAATTACCGCCGGTTAAGAAGGCAGCAATCAAAATTAGCATACGATTAGCATACAAGTTACTCTGCTCCGTGGACAAAAGTTACGTAGTGGGGCAAAGTTCCCATTCTTTTGCCAAAAGCGAGGAATTTTTAGGGCCTGTTGGGTTCCTAGCGCTTTGCTCTTGCTCGTCCTTAGTATCTGTTTCTTTTTTTTATATATATTCACTTATGGTTTTATTAACTTTAGTATACAGATATTTCCCCTCTACAAATAACAAATGATCTACTTTCGTTTGGATATGATAACCGAATCCAACTTCAGAAAATCCTAGTTTTTTTCCATTTTGTTTCTCAAAGAATACCTGATACAGATTATCTTTTTCATATTCATATGCAGTGATAGAGAAAACATTACTCAATACTTGAGAGGAGGAGTATATTAAATCACTGGTGAAATTACAGAGAGCATATCCTGTTTCCCTTCATCAAATTCTAACACTTCTCCAGAAAAGAACTATAATGAAACATATATGGATGCTTCATATCAGAATTCAAGCCTTAACATTTTCATCAGAATAACACTGTCAGGGATATATGAAAATTCAACTGTATCAAAATATTCTAATGAGAATGAAATTGTTTTAAAACGCCTTTGGCGACTTCTACAAACGGAAACATAGAACAACAAATGGAAATGTTTAGGTTTTTAAGCAAAAGTTTCACGCTGAGACAATTCCTGGGAATAATAATTGTAAATGGATCATCACGACACTCAAGTTGATGTAAACCTATCGAATCAAGTGGCCGTCACCCCTCTCTCTCCCTCTTTTCTATAAAAAAAAAACACTCAGGGCATAGCTTAACCTCTATACAAAGAGAAGAGTGAGGAAAAAATTTACAATTCAAGACTGCTAGCAGAACATACCCCTTCAAACACATATGGAAATTTCCTTCTATGGATGCATTTAGATTCACTTCGATTTCTTAAAAACACCATACACTGTTCGGGAATGCATGACAACCAGAAGAGATTTCTTTATTAAAAAAAAAAAACATCATCACTGCTGATATGTAAAGAAAAAGTCCGTTACATTTACGCTAAAAACTTTCCTGTAACCCCGCCTGCAATCATAAACAATACAATTATTGTCATGACCACAATCATTTGATTATCTCAGTAACCGTGATACTTCTGTTTTTACTGTAATAACAATAACAATAATTATTACGCCACAACTGCTGGTTTTGCCAATGTTATGCAGAATATGCTGGAAGTTTCTTATCTGCATCCTATCCCTGCAAAAAAAAAAAAAAAAAAAAAAAAGCCAAAGTTAAAACGAAAAGAAGAGAGAAACTAAAAGTTGGCTTACTCTGAATATCGAATAAAAAGTCCGGATAGCAGCAGCCCCAAACGAAATTCTATTCTAGGCCAAATCCCGGGAGAACTTCTTTTAAAAATCTAAACCAGAGTTACAGCACCGCGCTGGTTTTTGTAAGAATGAAATAAAAGCCATTTTAATGATTAGGATACGAGATAAAGAGAACGCGAACTGACAAAGAAAATAAATACAGAATTACATACAATAAATTCTGAAGCGATAAAATCCTAGCGTTTCCTTCACATATTACAGTGAGTAAAAACAATGACTAACAAGTAAAAATCAAATAATCTGGAACTAACACAGAGAGTCAAATCTTAATTTCCGGAGCAGGAAAATATCGCCTAAGCGTATAGTAGTTTTTCAAAATTTCAGATGATGCAAACATTCTAATCATCTAATTAATTATTCAAACGAAGCAGGCAATCCGGCTATAAAAGTATTAACCCTAATCAATGCTTTTGTTGTTAGATTAAATATTATTATGTCCTGCAAGCATAATACAATGGGTTTGTATACAAGTGTATGTTATTTCATGCTCCGCGTCCCTTTGTGACTTAAACAGCTCCTCCTGCGTTACGAGAACCTTATTCATTCTTTTATGAAACATTACCTAATGTCTCTGAAAGTTCTCTTTTAACGTATATAAATTTCTTGTGCTTTTCACATCGGGAATAACTAAGGTTTTACTTCCAACTTAGGTGCTTGGACCATTCCAATGTCTGCTCAGACAATGGCGGGCTTTCGTCTGGTTATTAAATAGGCCATTATTCTAGAAGTACATTTGACACAAACTCGCAAATACCGGGTTATTTTCCATTCTTCACACACTCATGCGATACTAAGTCAGTCTATAAACGCCAGTGTGGGCCATATTCCAATTTCCACACGCCTATGCTGCGTCATGGAATATACAGTTTAGGCCAAAGGCCAAGCACTGGGACCTATGAGGTCATTCAGCGCTGAAAAGGAAACTGAGAGTAGGTAGGTTTGAAATATGTAACAGAAGGAAAACCTCGCAGTTGCACTATTAAGTAATTGATAGGAAAGGTTGGATAGCAAGATGGAGAAGAAAGAGATTATGAATGGAGGTACAGTAAAAGGAATGAAAGGGGTTGCAGCTAGGGGCCGAAGGGAAGCTGCAAAGAACCTTTAGTAATGCCTGCAGTGCACCCCGTGAGGGAACTAGTAGCGTCAGGTGAACAAAACAAAGGGAAGTTTCCTTTCAGGATGCACATTCATTAATATATATATATGTGTCTCCCCTAACAGAGGTAACATATGAATTTTGACTTAGCCTCTCTCAGTTTTGAAATAATTAAAAAGGAAAACATGCAACTTTCAAGGCAGATAAATTTAATATTTGAAGACTTTCAAGGCAGATGAATTTAGTATTTGAAAGCTGTCAAAGCAGATAAATTTAATATTTGAAAACTTTCAAGGCAGATAAATTTAATATTTGAAAATTTTCAAGGCAGATAAATTTAATATTTGAAAACTTTCAAGACAGATAAATTTAATATTTGAAAACTTTCAAGGCAGATAAATTTAATATTTGAAAACTTTCAAGGCAGATCAATTTAATATTTGAAAACTTTCAAGGCAGATAAATTTAATACTCGAAAACTTGCAAGGCAGATAAATCTAATATTTGAAAACTTTCAAGGTATATAAATTTAATATTTGAAAACTTTCAAGGCAGATAAATTTAATATTTGAAAAATCAAAGTGTCAATCACGCCGGGAACTTTCTACCTAAAAGTAACTAAAAATCTGTGTCACCGGCCTTTGTATTTCAACCACTTAGCAAAGAATAAAAAATAGACGCTGTGAATGTAAACACCGTTATAACAAGTAAAAAATGCGCTGAAGTTTCTTCGACGCAATCGGGTTTTCTGTACAGCGTACAATGCTGTATGAAACTTTCAGCCACAGCCCATGAAAATTTTAGCCGCTGCCCATGAAACTTTCAGCCAAGGCCCGGTGGTGGCTTGTGTTGTTGGTAACTATAGCGCTGCCGGACGTTCGATTATGGCTAACTTTAACCTTAAATAAAATAAAAACTAATGAGGCTAGAGGGCTGCAATTTGGAATGTTTGATGACTGGAGGGTGGATGGTCAACATGCCAATTTGCAGCCCTCTAGCCTCTTTAGTTTTTAAGATCTGGGGGCGGACAGAAAAAGTGCGGACGGACAGACAAAGCCGTCTCAATAGTCTTTTTTTTACAGAAAACTAAAATTTGTAGATAAAAAACTGAAAAAAAAACGGAATGTTCATTCGATATATTCAGAAAGGAAACTCTCTCTCTCTCTCTCTCTCTCTCTCTCTCTCTCTCTCTCTCATCTCTCTCTCTCTCTCTCTTCTCTCCCATACATACACATACACATACACACTGTAGCCTATATATATATATATATATATATATATATATATATATATATATATATATATATATATATATATATATATATATATATATATACATACCTGGACCAACAAAGACTTGCTGAAATTACATCCATCACCAACTCCCACCCCATTACTAAAAGGGAAAAACCAGACCGAGGTGAATCAGCAGAAGTACCGATGATCTGCGAAATCCTCTTTGTTTTACAACATATCACTTTTGTTATCGTTTGAAGCCAGAGGATCCAACGATTGAAAAGTCCCCATTTGGCTTTTCCATTTGTTCAGGCGATTATACGCAAAAACTCATCACGAGGAACCGGAATAACAGATACAACAATAAAGGCGGAGCGAAATGAATGCAAGATCACCATTAGAAAAAAAAAAAAAAAACTTGAATTCTCATTTCAGATTATTCCGTCATTAGCTGCTGATCCTGGGATTAATTGCTCCATATGGATTCTGAGGTGTATTATTGCATCTAATTGGCTATTAGGATTTCCATTACCCAATTAGCTTATGGGTCATCACAACAAATTATTTCTCACGGTGAAACTGATGAGGTGTATCTGAATAATGACCTGCTAATTGGATATCTAACTATTATACATATGTAACCACTCAACGGTCACAGAAACCTGTGAAAGCGGAGATTTCACGTGAAGGGACAAGGAAAATGAATTTATGAACATTAGAGCAATTTATTTGCCTTGATTCTTTTGTGAGATTTCTAGAGATTTTATGACGAAGAAAAATTTTTTTAAACATTCAACTTCGTCTTATTTGCAATAAGTTTCAGAAATTACTTCAGAGGAAACCCCTTGATTAAAAACAGAAAAGAGAAAAAGAGAAAATCCGAATTTCTGAATTTTATTGGAAAAATTTAAAAGCTTCTACATAACTGATTGATGGAACTGATGCAAATAAAGAGATAGTCTCCACCAAATCTGAGTGCAGAGGGAATGGCTTTATACCCTTTACTTTCATGATGATCAAACCTATCGAAAATGTTGCGGGGAGAGAGAGAGAGAGAGAGAGAGAGAGAGAGAGAGATAGAGAGAGAGAGAGAGAGAGAGAGAGAGAGAGAGAGAGAGAGAGAGTGCAAAAACAAGAAACAGAAACAAAAGACAAAATGGATTTTTTCCATTTTCATTAGTCACATTCTAAATCTCCTTAGTGGCCCTTCCTCCCTCGGCGATCTGCTGTTGGCACGCCAACTCCATTTGCACATAACACTGCTCAGGCCAGCGCAATTATCTGTGAACACGCCAGTTCACATGCTCGCATTTCATGTTCAGAATCACCGTGGTTCACGTACAAGCACCCACTGGAACATTTAAAAGAAATGGAACGGGGGGAGGCTGGGGGGAAGGGACAAAAACCCCACGCTTTCCCCTCACCCAAAACTTTTTTTTTAAACCCGCGAAAATATGCCGTGTTCATTATGCGCTCTTGAGAAAAAGAGGCATAAATTCTTATGCTCGACAATAAAAGGCTTAATGGAATTTATGTGAACAAAAACAAATATACCCGAACATTCTTTCATTTATTTATAATTTTTAGACGAGTTTTCGACGTGAAATAAAAAAAAGGGGGGGAGGGGTGTGGGGGGTTAGAAAGGACAAGTGACCTGCAATTCACGGGCCATAAAAGCTTCAGAATGTTTCAGGGCGAAGCAAAATTTTATTTTTTTTAATACGTTTTTATATTTATTCTCTATTTTGTCTAACTTTTCCTTCTGCCTATCAATACTTCTTTTAGCAATTTGATTTTTTTCCATTACTTTTCTTAAGCTATTATATAGGCGAATAAAACAATAAAATAATTTGAGACTGATTCAAGAAAAAAAAAAGAAATAAAACTAAAAGTTATATGTATGTATACTGGATGTGGTCATTTGATAAAGTATTCTTTCTACTAATAAAGTATTGTAAAAGAGTTTCATGAGACGCAACTTGTAGGGTTCTACCTCTGTCGGTGGAAAAAACTAAAAAAAAAACAACATTTCAACTGAAACCTCTTCTCTTTTGTGAAAGTTACTCATGTTTTCGATTTTCTTCCTCAGTAAATTCGTCAGGTAACCTTGCTCACTGCAATGCTTGTCTAACCCACAGCTTTTTTTTTTTTACTTTTTCCTGGCTTCCTCTTTTATTCATTATTATTATTATTATTATTATTATTATTATTATTATTATTATTATTATTATTATTATTCTTCCTCTTTTATTCATTATTATTATTATTATTATCATTATTATTATTATTATTATTATTATTATTATTATTATTATTATTATTATTATTATTATTATTATTCAGTAAATGAAACCTATTTATATGGAACAAGCCCACCAAAGGGGCCACTGACTTGAAATTCTAGCTTCCAAAGAATACGGTGTTCATTAGGAAGAAGTAAGAGGAGGCAAAAGGAAATATATAAAGAAGAGATCCCACTTATTAAAAAAGAAAAAATAAATTAATAAATATATAAACAGATAACATTTTTTTAAATGGAAGAAGAACAGTATTACAGTAGTAATGCATTGCATTTTCGCTTGAACTTCAGGCCATTCGATTACAACTGTTCCACTTCGCTTCACTTGGCCGGGCTCCTCTATATCCCCACTTCTCAATGAGCTTCCTTAGCAACTGCAGTGATTCACACTTTACACATAGCGACTGGTAATCTGTACCTCCCGCACTGAAGCTTAACCCATTGTTGAAATCATATGATGGCTTTCCAGACCAGACGTGCTCTAATCAACATCCACAGCTTCTACGTACTAACATCTTCTATTCTCTATTCATTCGTCTCTATCTTCCAAGAACTCCGTTCAGCCTCTTGACTCGAGCATCACTATTCCAATCGTTGATCAGAACCGAACTTTAACGGCACAATATCATGTTCTTTCATTTATGATCGTAACAGTATTACAGATGACTGCAAGGCGCCGCCAGTTCTGCAAGTATCTTGAAATGCTTGAGACACGGTGTTCCCATTTTTCTTGGTATTCCAGACAATAACAAACATTTACTAATATATCTAGCAGGTCCGAGATACACACGGGACCTTAAAATACAATTTTCTTATCATTTCCACCCTGAAAGAAAAGAAGAGATTAAGTCCAAGGGACACCATGAGTGACAAAACCTATGAGTAACAATCTATCTTGACGTACCAGAATGCTCTGACTCCAGTAAGGTACCCAACTTGGATAAATTCCTACACGCTAGGGCTGGAATTAAAATTTTTGGAACAGATAATCAACTCATGAATTACCGTACATTTTGCATTATTATGCAAAATCTTAGAGGGGATTTTATGACCACACGATAAATTCATATCTTGAATATAATGGTTCGGATTCCACAATGGTGACTGAAAGATTTACGAGAATGGCAGGTATCATGCCACTGTAAAATAAGTCTTGTCGTGTTATCATAAGCTGTTAATGCAGTGGTTGCTTACAAAACAGCTATATATATATATATATATATATATATATATATATTTGGAATAAATAATATACTGTATGTATGTTGTATGTATGTAACTTAGAGGAGACACACTGGCCATATATATATTTCTATATATATATATAAAGATTTACGTGATAGAATGCAGTACGTATCATGCCATTGTCAGGATGCTTGTATGTTATACCAATCGTTAAAACAGTTTTACTTACAAAAATAGCTATATATATATATATATACATATATATATATATATGTAGGTATATATATATATATATATATATATATATATATATATATAATGTATATATGTGTGTGTGTGTGTGTGTGTGTGTGTGTGTGTGTGTGTGTGTGTGTGTGTATAACTGAATCACGAAAATATGAACGGGATGAATATGAATGAAGACAAAACCACGAAGGGGAAAGAGAAACATGGAGTGTTGCAAGGCCTTTCAACTTAGCAGTCTTTACTTAGCAGACTGAAGAAACATATAAAATAAGTTTTAAAAGAAAGCTCCATATAAATGACAGATTAAGTTACAAAGGAAAATATATGTACCTGGAATCCAACACGATTGAAGAATTAGTGGAACTGTCAAAACAGGGTTAAGTATTTAAGAGGTTTTACAAAGGATTAGGCTCAACCATTCAGAAGCAGGGACAGGACAATTAAAAGATTATACAAGGAGCCGATTGACCACCAAAAAAATTTAATAAAAGTACAACTCAATAATTCTCATTTTTGGGGGGGTAAAAAGCAATTTTTCCAATATGAAAATTTTTACCAAAAAAAAAAAAAAAACATTAAACATACGAATACATAGAAAATATAAGGCACTAATTTGCAATTAAGTCACAGACTTTAATGTTTTGGTATATTCTTGAATATTCTTCTAATATAGGTCCAAATATATATATATATATATATATATATATATATATATATATATATATATATATATATATATATATATGTGTGTGTGTGTGTGTGTGTGTGTGTGTGTGTGTGTGTGTATGTATATAAATAATATATATTATGATCCTCCATTTGTCTATTTAAATAGGGTGACGAAATTACGATACAAAAATAGAATACATTTTAAGAAACGACATATATATAAAATTATTTAATTACTTTTCTATATTGTGAATGCTGTCATTTATACACAGGGTGTTTCAAATTAAAACATTTACCCCCTCTATGCAGCATGACCACATAAAATTATTTTAAAACGTAGCTTAAATATGTTCTCTCTGATGTTTAATATTTTGTGGCCTCCATCTGCATGTACCACAGCCGTGTAGAAATTATGATTTCAACCAATCCACAAGCTGAGACAAACTCATTCCTGACACTTGGTCACCTCTCTTAGCAGTAAATGAGGTTGGTGTACCATCATAGTTCACAAGTGGGTGCTTCAACACAATCCTTTAAAGATTACCACCAGTGTTTCCAGCTAAAGTCAGAGGCTATAGTTTAGTTGTTGAAAAATCAAGTACACTGTTCAAACTAGCTCCTATGTCTGATGAGCCACATCTCTCTCTCTCGCATACCCCTTCCCCAAACTCAATACCCTCTTTGAAATTGGAGTGTATCCCACTTTCCCAAGAGGGAGAAAGGGAAGGACCCGCCATTCCCGAAAGGCTGTCAAGTCCACATGGATAGTGCCACAACCTGTCAACCAGCCGGAGCTGTTGCTGTCATCTCTGCCGTCTTGAAACTGAAGCAAGAAAAAGGGAAGAGGATATCTCATAAATACGGGCTTGTGACTGCAGGCCCATGTGAATAATATTGCCCGCTGGTCTCTGACTGTGTGCTGGCATTTTAAGAACGTATAAAGATATGTTTATGCATGAATGGATGCGAGACAGTCTCAAATCAGTCGAAAACTCGCTCCTTTCTGTAAAATGGAAATGGTATTAATGGAAACGTCATTCGTGGGGATTGAAAAGTATTATTTTCCGATGTCGCTGAGAAATATTGGTAAACAAAAGGAAACACTTAATCGCGGCATATATAACCGACAAATGACTTTACAAGACGGCTCTTACACTTCATCATTAGCAGAATCGGTATAGAATCAATTATTTCATACATATATGCATAGACATATGCACATATTTTGCAAGCAAACTAATGACCATGAAAAAGTACCTTGACGTTGAATTATTTATTTATCTTTTGTTTTTCAGAATTTTTTATCACGTTTGAATACCAACGGTGACTCCTGCGTTAAGAGACACTGAACACTGAGACGACTTATTACGATAATGTTAATAATTATATATTACTTCCCACGAACTACCAAAAATTAATACATAGTGCTTTAATCTAACATCGATTTGATGAAAAAGTGACTAAGATTATTTAGTGACTATGAAGCAAGCTGACAAGGATTTGATACATTCCAGTTTCCTTAATCCTCTGAAATAGACTCAATCCTCTAAAATACAGTTACATTTATTTTCGTAGGGTCTGAAGTTGAAGAGGATCTCTGAACACATATAAAATGTTAGCTGTCAGCTTCATTCCCAAATTCATAAAATTTACATGCCAAAACTGTGCAATATCAAATTCTATTTCAGATGTAAAACTGAAAATAATTTTGTGTAAAATAATATGCGACATTATACAGTTTAGGCCTTAAAGGAACATTACAAGTACTAATATTAAAAAACTAGTCTGACAAATACAAGAAATATAATAAAATAAAAATATATAATAGCAACTATGAAATAATATATATATAGATATATATATATAATATATTATATATATATATATGTTCTGAATGTGTATGCAAATAGGCTATATATATATATAACACCTATATGTATATATATATATATATATATATATATATATATATATATATATATATATATATATATATATATATATATATATATATATATATATATATATATATATATATATATATTATATAAATTTCTGACTCACGTCGATCCTCCAGGTCTCTCAGGTGGAAAAAAGGTGTTAACCACTGGGCCATACAAGTCTAAAAAAGTTGGAACCTACAACTTAAGAATTACCTGGCCAAGTAACTGCTTGCAACCAGCGAGTTTTCCCCAACTTACCTTTCAGCAATGACCCAATAGACAACATTTCATTTTATCCTTCTGAGTGAATAAGATAGAAATCATCAACACAAATCACGTGTGAAACAAATAAATTTCTGACTCACGTCGGGATCGAACCAGGTCTCTCAGGTGGAAAGCAATTAACCACTTTCTAAAAGCAGCGGAACCTGAAAACTGACCACATTACCTGGCAAGCTAACTTTGCATACCAGCAAATTTTCCCCAACTTCCCGACTAAGCAATGACCCATAAACCATTTCACCGAAAATCCCTTCTGAAGAATAAGAAAAATCATCAACACACAATCATTTTATTAAAGTAACTTGAGCAGACACACAGCGACAAACATTATCTTAACGCCCCAATTCTAAAAGAAGTTGGAACGAAAGAGCTGCACGCTTCCTGGGCAGAACTCCCTTGCATCTACCTTTCAACCCCATTTGGGGGAGGGGAGGCCCCATTTCCCTCATCATCCCTCCTCCATCCGAAAAATCCGCGCGACTCATTCGATAAATCTCCCGGACAGTAAAATGAGAGAAGCCCATTTACGGTTTCTTCTCACAGGGCACCGCATTTTCCAGTCGGGTTCTCCTGTCTAAAAGAAGTTGGAACCTCAGACTGTTGGAACACAAGCTAACTCTCTCTCTCTCTCTCTCTTTTCTCTCTCTCTCTCTCTCTCTCATACCCCTTCCCCAAACTCAATTATCTCTTTGAAATTGATAGTAATCCCACACTTTCCCAAGAGGGAAATAAGGGAAGGACCCGCCATTCCCAGAAAGGCTTAGCCAAGTCCACATGGATAGTGCCACAACCTGTCAACCAGCCGGAGCTGTTGCTGTCATCTTTGCCGTCTTGAAACTGAAGCAAGAAAAAACATTTCAGAGGATATCTCATAAATACGGGCTTGTGACTGCAGGCCCATGTGAATAATATTGCCCGCTGGTCTCTGCCTGTGGAAAGCTGGCATTTTAAGAACGTATAAAGATATGTTTAATGAATGGATGCGAGAGTCTCAAATCAGTCGAAAACTGGGCAAACTTCTGTAAAATGGAAATGGTATTAATGTGAAACGTCATTCCCCAACTGGGGATTGAAAACAACATTTTCATTCGATTATCCCTGAGAAATAAGATAGAAATCAAAACAAACACTTAATCGAACGAAATAAATAACCAACAAATGACTGGTATGCAAGACGGCTAGCTTGCCCAGGTCATCATTAGCAGAATCGGTATCAGAATCAATTATTTTAGACTTGTATGGCCCAGTGGTTAGACCTTGTTTCCACCTGAAAAGACCTGACGTTGAATCATTTTATTTATTTATTTTTCTTTTTCAGAATTTTTGTCACGTTTGAATTTCAACGGTTATTCACTGCAGTTAAGAGAATTGAACACTGAAATGACGACTTGGGTCATTACGATAATGTTAATAATTATATATTACTTGCCCAGGTAACTACTAAAAAGTTAATACATAGTTCCAACTTTAACATGTAACATCGATTAACGATGAAAAAGTGACTAAGATTATTTAGTGACTAGTCAGAAATTTATTTCTGTTCAAGGATTTGATATGATTTCCAGTTCACCAGAAGGGATAATTCGAATGAAATGTTGTCTATAGACTCAATCCTGAGTAAAAAAACTACAGTTACATTTATTTTCAGTAACTTCTTTAGACTTGTATGGTCTGAACGCCCTGAAGACCTGGATCCCGACGTGAACAGAAATTTATAAATTGTTAGCTGATGATTTCATCTCCCAAATTCATAAAAATTTATTGGGTCATTGCTGAGTCGGGAACTTGGGGAAAACTCGTATGCAAGCATCAGGTAATTCTATTGCAGATGTAAAACTTTTAGAAATAGTGGTTAACGCCTTTGCTTTCCACCTGAGATAATATCCCGACATTATCAGTTTTTATTTCTTTCCACACGTGATTGTTACAATGATTTCTATCTTATTAAGAAATAATTCTAATGAAATGTTGTCTATTGGGTCATTGCTGAGTCGGGAAGTTGGGGAAAACACATGGTATGCAAGCAGTTAGCTTGCCCAGGTAATATATAGTTGCTCAGGTTCCAACTTATTTATAGACTTGTATGGCCCAGTGGTTAACGCCCTGCTTTCCACCTGAGAGACCTGGGTATATCCCGACGTGAGTCAGAAATTTATTTCTATTCCACACGTGATTGAGTATTGATGATTTCTATATATATATATATATATATATATATATATATATATATATATATATATATATATATATATATATATATATGAATAACAGGGGATGAATTCGCTTTAACATTCAGTTTCATTCAAATTCTAATGGAAAATGGTAGTAAAATTACAGTGCAATTAAAACTGAAATTAAAAAGATGCTGGAAGGTAGCAATCCATGTCAGTGGCAACCCCAAAATTTTATTAAAACGTTAGTGTATATTTTCCCCTTTCACTCTGCTAATAATTACAAAAAAGTATTTAGCTACAGCTAAATTCTGTTTTTCAAAATGTTCAACAGTACTTACTTTATAATATCAATTCTTTTGCAAACTTGCCTGAGGAATATATATATATATATATATATATATATATATATATATATATATATATATATATATATATATATATATATATATACTGTATATATATATATATATACTGTATATGTGTGTGAGAGTGTGCAGAGAGAGAGAGAGAGAGAGAGAGAGAGAGAGAGAGCGAGAGAGAGAGAGATGTCTAGTGGTTATGGCACGCACCTTCCCATAAAAACCAGGGTTCATTCCACGGCCGAGTCAAGCAATGTTGCTGAATGATAAAGGTGATTTTTAATACAACAATGGACTATAGAATCATATGTTCAAAAAAGCTAAAAGGATGCTTAAATCACAGGTAAAGATCAAGGTTCTCTACCTGACAACATTATCATAAAGAAGTTCAGTTACTAAGTTCTCAGGGCTGGCCAAGGGATTCGTTGTAAAACAAGGGGGCGAAAATCTGGTCAGGAAAATATCAAGAAATTGTTCACTGGTTGATTTAGTAGCTCATCCAAGGTGCGGCGTAAATGAAGAAGTTGGACACCCTTACAGTGAAAAGTAAGGGGAAACGGTGATATGCGAAATTAAATAAGTAACGTAGAAAGGAAACTTTAGCTCTGCCTACAGAGGCCCTTACAGGGCACACTGTATACATTAGCAACCTACGGGTTTTCAAAATTGCCCAAGTCTTTCAAGAAATTATATTTACAGTGTTTTATTATCTTAAGTGTGTAACTTTGGAAAACTGAATGAGTCTCCCAAAATTTAAAGAACTTTACCTGAGAGGAAAACTCACAGAATAAAACAGTGAAAATGGACTGGGAGATGAGAAAATCAAGTGAGAATGTATTTTGATATTTTGATGCAGGTGGCTATTTTGTGTAAATGTATTGTAGCAAAATGACGATCTTATACTGAGAGAATGGAGTTCTGAATTTGCTTATGAAACGAACGATGAATTACCTGGATAAAATGAAGGGGAGTAACATGGACAAATAAAAACTGGAACGTTATACTTGACTAATGAAATTTCATCCCAACCCTTTAAGCTTTACTTCGAACAAATTAATCCCTGTTTGGAGAATTGTTCTGACATTTGAGGTGTTCACCTTTTGTCTCTCCTCGAAAATTTTAGATTCTAGACAATGCATTGGGATATGAGACAACTTGTGAACGAAGTCTATAACCCAGGCTAGAGGGCAGAGGGAATACCAGACCTTCACAGGCTGTTGAGATGGTTTTAGTTAAAAAAAAAAAAAAAATGATGCTGCAACCAGACCAACGCTTAACATTTTTAAAAGTTCTTAGTCTGTGCATGAACTGACCTTTGTAACTGTTCCACTCATTAGTGAATGCAAAATAAGTTAGAGCAGGATATTCCTTGCAAGCCTGGCATAACTTTCTCCAATCTAAAAACTCAGAGTCAAGCTACAGCTGGAATATATGAAGTTTTGAGAGTGGGATGTAAACTTCTACCATCCATATTGTCTCTGAAATAAGGTTTCTGGAACAGATGAAATCTTTTTATAAAAAAAATAATAAGACTTAAAAGGCCACTGTTCTTAATAAACTTTAAAAGTAGAAGTTGTAGCATAAAGAACAATTAGATGACAAATTACAGTAGGAGTATTCTGAAAATTATAAAAATGAGATCAAGTTAACCATATTACCTGCTTAGAAATCAACATCAGAACGTTAAGAGCTTCTCTACCCCTAGGACTGGTTTTCGAAGATATAATTCACATTAAATTTCATTCACAGAACATCACCAATTGCGGGTGAAAAGTTTGCGGGAATAAAGACCGAAAAATCATATACCATTATTCTAAGATGGAAGCATAATATTAGAGTTAGATTAAATAAAAGGAAAATTGCAAGTACGAACAAGCAAAGTCTGAGACACCTGACATCAGGACACGGAGTTTCACGTTCCAAGACTCCGGTTACAGGTGTTTTTATGGCCAAGTCAGGTAAGCCCATAGTCAAGCTTCAGCGAACACTATAGGTATAAAGGCTGTAGGGGGAAAACAAAAACAAGTAGTACAAGCATCACCTGCCAGCCAGGTTTCACACTGAACGAAATTATTAAAAAAAGAATACGAAAGTCATTATTGAATACGAAAAGTTTGATGAATCACCACGCATATTTTGGTACTGAAAGGTGAAAAATAAAGGTTAGTCATAAATAGAACAAATATTGTTGCTTAACGCCTTCGGATCAGCAGGGGTTCAATCAAATCCAGAAATTCTTTGCATACTGCTGTACCAGGGAACACTGGACACATCTGTTAAAAATGACCGTGTATCAAAGTATCACAGTTGAGCATAGAGATATTTGGCTATTAAATGATCATGATAAAAACTCTGGTAAATATAATTTCGGAAAATTATAAACATGAAAAATCTTTTGCAACTTGCGAATTATATTTACAAGCGTTCCTAGGCACAATAAGGACACGCCAGATTTTCAATGAATAAATTTTAGTGTGAAAATTTAAGTGAGTCTTGAATCCTGCTGTTAGAGCATACAAAAATGGCCGAGATGTTCTTCATTTGTCAATAATAATCTCAGGCCAAGAACGTCAATTTTTCTGTAGAAGCCTTAACAGTAATACCAATGATAAAACTGATTCTTACAGTGAAGGCTTATAAAAACAGAAAATAAGAATGATGTAAAATTGATCTTAAGCAAAATTTCACAGTGGATATAAGTTTCCACTAAAATGTGTGACATTTCTCAACCACATGGCAAGACAAATTTTATTTACTTCATTTCAAAACTATACAAGTATATATCGAAAATCTTACACACTATAAAGGAAGCGTAATGAGTTACGGATTTATCTTTTCATGTACAATACACGTCTAACCTCATAATTAGGAAGTATAAGGATGCTCTAAACAATGTTTTCATAGTAAAAGCAACAAAAATACATACTTTTCCCAAAATGATTTATTATTCAAAAAAGATCATTTAAGTCACATAATTCTATCTCCATTAATTATTACATATTAAAGCATTTTCATCAATGCCATGACACAACATTCTTGTACGTGTTAGAAGCCTATACAACTGATAGATAAATAGTAAACGAGAGAGAGAGAGAGAGAGAGAGAGAGAGAGAGAGAGAGAGAGAGAGAGAGAGAGAGAGAGAGAGAGAGAGAGTGCAGGGGGTTATTTAGAACAATATGAAAACATTGAGGTAGAATATTACAGCAATCTCTGATGGTTTTTTAGCTTTTTTCAGAGCTCATTTCTTCTTCGAAAAAACTACTCAGTATGAGCAGACTATTTATCTATACAGCAGAGTCCCAGCTGTAATTTCTCAAAATTTGGTCGTTAAATTCTAATGAATCCTTTTTTCATTCTTAGGGAAGAGAACAGCAAAATGTATGAAATGCCAGATGGACTTCCTCTTCGACTACAGATTAAAAAAAAATCCCGGTAAAACAGAATTGGCTGGCTTCGCTCTAATGCATTTGAAAGTGTTTGCGACGCTTTAACAACCAATGCTAAATGTCTGCTTTCAGAACTTTTAAAAGTTTCCTAGCTTTATCTACACGAAAATAGTCCGATAACTGAAGAGAAATCTATGGAAAGTAGGCAATAACAATGCAAACATCTTGTACAAGTATCTAAAAGCCTCAAGAATGTGGACGAAAGTTCTAAACGCCAATAAGAAGTCATTCTCAAGCTCAAGGATAGCAATAGTAAAAAGTCAGTTTCTGAAAACATTATTATAACCTCCATTTTATAAATAAAAATGATATTATGGTGTTCGAACCAGCTCGTATTATTTCATTTTCCCACTGTAGATTTTCTGGAGGAGACATGTGCATAAATATGGATACTTATGCGCACATAAACGTACATAGACGGGCACACTCCAAAACAAACACAAGCCAACAATATAATTTTTAAATATTATTCCGCAATAAATCAATTTCTCACCTTTCCAACCATATCCCATTTATATCTAGCTACCAGTAATATATATATATATATATATATATATATATATATATATATATATATATATATATATATATATATATATATATATAGAGAGAGAGAGAGAGAGAGAGAGAGAGAGAGAGAGAGAGAGAGAGAGAGAGAGAGAGAGAGAGAGAGAGAACGTACTCAATCTCTTTCTTCCAGCCCCTCACAGATTAAAACACGACAGCTCCGGGAATCACTGAACCTGAATTAAGAAAATAAGAGGAGAAGGAACTGTTTTTCTTCTAATTTTTAAGGACGTCATATGTATAAAGACTCCGTTTTTTTGTCCACCATTGTGATATTGTCCCAAACTAATGAGGTTCCTCTAGAAAAAATACATTACAGCCTCGAATATGAAAACACTGGGGAGAATATATGCAAGTATGCATGTATGTATATATATATATATATATATATATAATATATATATATATATATATATATATATATATATATATATATATATATATATATATATATATATATATATATATATATATATATATATATATATATATATATATATATATATATATATATATATATATATATATATATATATATATATATATATATATATATATATATATATATATATATATATATACATATATATATATATATATATATATATATATATATATATATATATATATATATATATATATATATATATATATATATATATATATATATATATATATATACAATACATGGCAAAATTACTCTTTCATCTAGAATGACAAGGAATTTTACGAAAATTACACACTAATTTGATACAACAAAAAGTCGCATGAATCAGATCTCATTTAAATTAACGTTTAAAAATCTCACCCTTACTAAACTTCTCTATTCATTAGTAGCGTTAAAACTAATTAAACAATTTTAACACCAACGATAAAGGGGATCCGTTGCCTGTTCGCTTTTCCCAACCCAGGCTCATGGAGGAGGAGAAACAGGGAATGGAAAAGGAGAATGAGAAGCTTGACCACAAGGAAGAAAGGTTATATAAGGGAAAAAAGAAAAACAAGAAAGGTTATGTAGGGGAAAACAGAAACAGAAGAAAGGTTATATAGGGGAAAAGAAAAAACAGAAGAAAGGTTATATAGGGGAAAAGAAAAAACAGAAGAAAGGTTAGCCTATATATGGGAAAAGAAAAACAGAAGAAAGGTTATATAGGGGAAAACAGAAACAGAACAAAGATTATACAGGGGAAAACAAAAACAGAAGAAAGGTTATATAGGGGAAAACAGAAACAGAAGAAAGGTTATATAGGGGAAAACAGAAACAGAAGAAAGGTTATACAGGGGAAAGCAGAAACAGAAGAAAGGTTATATAGGGGAAAACAGAAACAGATGAAAGATTATACAAGGGAAAACAGAAACAGAACAAAGGTTATATACGGGAAAACAGAAACAGAAGAAAGTTTATTTATAGGGGAAAGCAGAAACAGAAGAAAGGTTATGTAGGGGAAAACAGAAACAGAAGAAAGGTTATATAGGGGAAAAGAAAAACAGAAGAAAGGTTATATAGGGGAAAAGAAATACAGAAGAAAGGTTACATAGGGGAAAACAGAAACAGAAGAAAGATTATACAGGGGAAAACAGAAACAGAAGAAAGGTTATATAGGGTAAAACAGAAACAGAGGAAAGGTTATATAGGGAAAACAAAAACAATAACCAAAAGGTTATATAGGAAAACAAATATCAGAACCAAAGGTTATATAGGGGAAAAAAAAAACAGAAGAAAGATTATACAGGGGAAAATAGAACAGAAGAAAGGTTGAGATAGGGGAAATAGAAACATAAGAAAGGTTATAGGTAAAATAGAAACAGAGGAAAGAGAGTAGAAAACAGAAACAGAAGAAAGGTTATATAGGGAAACAGAAACAGAAGAAAGATTATAGGAAAACAGAAATAGAAGAAAGGTTATATAGGGGAAAACAGAAACAGAAGAAAGGTTATTTAGGGAAACAGAAATAGAAGAAAGGTTATATAGGGGAAACAGAAACAGAAGAAAGATTATACAGGGAAAAACAGAAACAGAAGAAAGGTTATAGGGGAAAACAGAAACAGAAGAAAGATTATACAGGGAAAACAGAAAACAGAAGAAAAGATATAGGGGAAAAACAGAAACAGAAGAAAGGTTATACAGGGAAAACAGAAACAGAAGAAAGGCTATAAAACAGAAACAGAAGAAAGGTTATATACGGAAAACAGAAACAGAAGAAAGAAACAGGGAAACAGAAACAGAACAAAGGTTATATATGGGAAAACAGAAACAGAAGAAAGTTTATATAGGGCAGAAAAAGAAAAGAAAAAACAGAAACAGAAGGTTATATAGGGGAAAACAGAAACAGAAGAAAAGTTATACAGGGGAAAACAGAAACAGAAGGATGGTTATATAGGGAAAACAGAAACAGAGGGAAGGTTATATGGGGAAAACAGAAACAGAAGAAAGGTTATATAGGGGAAAACAGAAACAGAAGAAAGGTTATACAGGGGAAAACAGAAACAGAAGGAGGGTTATATAGGGAAACAGAAACAGAAGGAAGGTTATACAAGGGAAAACAGAAACAGAAGGAGGGTTATATAGGGAAACAGAAACAGAAGGAAGGTTATACAAGGGAAAACAGAAACAGAAGGAGGGTTAAAAACAGAAACAGAAGAAAGGTTATACAAGGGAAAACAGAAACAGAAGGAGGGTTATATGGGGAAAACAAAAACAGAAGAAAGGTTATTTAGGGGAAAACAGAAACAGAAGAAAGATTATATATGGGAAAACAGAATCAGAAGAAAAGTTATACAGGGGAAAACAGAAACAGAAGGAGGGTTATATAGGGAAACAGAAACAGAAGGAAGGTTATATGGGGAAAACAAAAACAGAAGAAAGGTTATACAAGGGAAAACAGAAACAGAAGGAGGGTTATATAGGGAAACAGAAACAGAAGGAAGGTTATACAAGGGAAAACAGAAACAGAAGGAGGGTTATATAGGGAAACAGAAACAGAAGAAAGGTTATACAAGGGAAAACAGAAACAGAAGGAGGGTTATATGGGGAAAACAAAAACAGAAGAAAGGTTATTTAGGGGAAAACAGAAACAGAAGAAAGATTAGAAGAATCAGAAGAAAAGTTATATGGGGGAAAACAGAAACAGAAGGAAAGTTATTTAACAGAAACAGAAGGAAATATGGGGAAACAAAAACAGAAGAAAGATTATAAGGGAAACAGAAACAGAACAAAATAGGGAAACAGAAACAGAAGAAAGTTTAGGGAAAGTAGAAAGAAGGAATGTTATATAGGGAAAACAGAAACAGAAACAGAAGAAAGGTTATATAAGGGAAACAGAAACAGAAGGAGGGTTATATGGGGAAAAAAAACAGAAGAAAGGTTATTTAGGGGAAAACAAAACAGAAGAAAGATTATATAAGGGAAAACAGAATCAGAAGAAAAGTTATACAGGGGAAAACAGAAACAGAAGGAGGGTTATATAGGGAAACAGAAACAGAAGGAAGGTTATATGGGGAAAACAAAAACAAAAGAAAGGTTATACAATGGAAAACAGAAACAGAACAAAGGTTATATAGGGGAAACAGAAACAGAAGAAAGTTTATATAGGGGAAAGTAGAAACAGAAGGAATGTTATATAGGGGAAAACAGAAACAGGAGAAAAGTTATACATGGAAAAACAGAAACAGAAGAAAGGTTATTTAGGGAAAACAGAAACAGAAGAAAGGTTATACAGGGGAAAACAGAAACAGAAATAAGTTTATATAGGGGAAACCAGAAACAGAAGAAAGATTATATAGAAGAAAACAGAAACAGAATAAAAGGTTATATAAGGGTAAAACAGAAACAGAAGAAAGGTTATTTAGGGGAAAACAGAAACAGAAGAAAGGTTATATAGGGGAAAACAGAAACAGAAGGAAGGTTATATAGGGAAAAACAGAAACATAAGAAAGAAATAGTTATTGCAGTAATCCAAGGATCACTAATTTCCAAAGATGAAATATGGGGAGAAATAGAATAGTCCAACAGAAACCTTTATTATCTGAGATTCAGAAAGAAATTCAGGAAATCTAAACACTAAAACAACTATTTTTTTCTAGTGGATTTTGAAACTTGCACAATGTCATTTACAAGAGGAGTTGAAGCAATACAATATATATATATATATATATATATATATATATATATATATATATATATATATATATATATATATATATATATATATATATATATATATATATATATACTGTATATATTCAGAAAGAGAGAGAGAGAGAGAGAGAGAGAGAGAGAGAGAGAGAGAGAGAGAGAGGTAAATAAAAAAAGGACCAATTTTAAAACTTTTACAATTTTTTGGCTGAAATTAATGATAGCACTCATATCGCTAAATTAAATTTAGCGTTCACGGTTAAAAGGGCTTGAATAAAGCATAATGCATTTCAACAGATAAATTATGCAAATAAACAAAGAAAATGTTTCATAAAAAATGAATATATATGTCAATAAAAACAAAAGATTCTGCGACTAACCTCCAGGCGAGGAAAGAGACAAACAGATGAATAATTTCTCTATATTCTCATCTATGCATGATTGATATCGCCTTTACCCAATTTTGACTAAAATCCCTTGAACAGTACAGATGAATCATTTTTATGTATGCTCATCAATGGATGATGATTTACCCTTTATCCAGTTTTGACTAAAATCCCTTGTACCGTACAGATGAATAATTTCTATGTATGCTCATCTATGGATGATGATTTACCCTTTATCCAGTTTTGACTAAAATTGAACCGTACAGATGAATAATTTCTATGTATGCTCATCTATGGATGATGATTTGCCTTTGTCCAGTTTTGACTAAAATCCCTTGAACAGTACAGATTAATAATTTCTATATATGCTCATCTAATGATGATTTACCCTTTACCCAATTTTGACTAAAATCCCTGAACAGTACAGATGAATAATTTCTATGTATGCTCATCTATGGATGATGATTTACCCTTTATCCAGTTTTGACTAAAATCCCTTGAATCGTACAGATGAATAATTTCTATGTATGCTCATCTATGGATGATGATTTGCCTTTGTCCAGTTTTGACTAAAATCCCTTGAACAGTACAGATTAATAATTTCTATATATGCTCATCTAAGCATGATGATTTACCCTTTACCCAATTTTGACTAAAATCCCTTGAACAGTACAGATGAATAATTTCTATGTATGCTCATCTATGGATGATGATTTACCCTTTATCCAGTTTTGACTAAAATCCCTTGAATCGTACAGATGAATAATTTCTATGTATGCTCATCTATGGATGATGATTTGCCTTTGTCCAGTTTTGACTAAAAAACAGTACAGATTAATAATTTCTATAATGCTCATCTAAATGATGATTTACCCTTTACCCAATTTTGACTAAAATCCCTTTGAACAGTACAGATTAATAAAAACTCATCTAATGATGATTTACCCTTTACCCAATTTTGACTAAAATCCTTGAACAGTACAGATGAATAATTTCTATGTATGCTCATCTATGGATGATGATTTACCTTTATCAGTTTTGACTAAAAATCCCTTGAATCGTACAGATGAATAATTTCTATGTATGCTCATCTATGGATGATGATTTACCCTTTATCCAGTTTTGACTAAAATCCCTTGAACAGTACAGATGAATAATTTCTATGTATGCTCATCTACGCATGATTGATATCTCCTTTACCCAATTTTGACTAAAATCCCTTGAACAGTACAGATGAATAATTTCTATATATGCTCATCTAAGCATGATGATTTACCCTTTATCCAGTTTTGACTAAAATCCCTTGTACAGTACAGATGAATAATTTCTATGAATATCTATGGATGATGATTTGCCTTTGTCCAGTTTTGACTAAAATCCCTTGAACAGTACAGATGAATAATTTCTATATATGCTCATCTAAGCATGATGATTTACCCTTTATCCAGTTTTGACTAAAATCCCTTGAACAGTACAGATGAATAATTTCTATATATGCTCATCTAAATGATTTACCCCCAGTTTTGACTAAAATACCTTGAACAGTACAGATGAATAATTTCTATATATGCTCATCTAAGCATGATGATTTACCCTTTATCCAGTTTTGACTAAAATCCTTTGAACAGTACAGATGAATAATTTCTATATATGCTCATCTAAGCATGATGATTTACCCTTTATCCAGTTTTGACTAAAATCCCTTGAACAGTACAGATTAATAATTTCTATATATGCTCATCTAAGCATGATTTACCCTTTATCCAGTTTTGACTAAAATCCCTTGAACAGTACAGATGAATAATTTCTATATATGCTCATCTAAGCATGATGATTTACCCTTTATCCAGTTTTGACTAAAATCCCTTGAACAGTACAGATGAATAATTTCTATATATGCTCATCTAAGCATGATGATTTACCCTTTATCCAGTTTTGACTAAAATCCCTTGAACAGTATAGATGAATAATTTCTATATATGCTCATCTAAGCATGATGATTTACCATCCAGTTTTGACTAAAATCCCTTGAACAGTACAGATGAATAATTTCTATATATGCTCATCTAAGCATGATGATTTACCCTTTATCCAGTTTTGACTAAAATCCCTTGAACAGTACAGATGAATAATTTCTATATATGCTCATCTAAGCATGATGATTTACCCTTTATCCAGTTTTGACTAAAATCCCTTGAACAGTATAGATGAATAATTTCTATATATGCTCATCTAAGCATGATGATTTACTACCTTTTATCCAGTTTTGACTAAAATCCCTTGAACAGTACAGATGAATAATTTCTATATATGCTCATCTAAGCATGATGATTTACCCTTTATCCAGTTTTGACTAAAATCCCTTGAACAGTATAGATGAATAATTTCTATATATGCTCATCTAAGCATGATGATTTACCCTTTATCCAGTTTTGACTAAAATCCCTTGAACAGTACAGATGAATAATTTCTATATATGCTCATCTAAGCATGATGATTTACCCTTTATCCAGTTTTGACTAAAATCCCTTGTACCGTACATAAGTTGCTTTGATAATATATGACAGACACACTAACGGACGGGAAAGCAGACAGACATGCACGATCTCCCATCACGTCCATCTATGGTTAACTATATACAGTTGTGCCAAATTTGAATGAAATCATTTCACCCGTGTGAGAGGAGTAGCGACGACTGAGTATGTAGGTCAACAAAATTGGCATAGCATGAAGCCACTTTACTGCTTGAGTATGCATATGAAATAAAGTCCCCTGTTATGTATATTTTACAAGTTATTGTCAAAAGTAGCGTACAAATATACACGGAGTTGGACGACCTTGATTGTCCTTTTTATTTCTTACATCTCATACTTCCTATATTTTCATTATTTGGGTCCTGTGATCTTTCATTCTATTCTTAACTGTCTTATCTATCTTTTGGTATAACTGTAGACGACCTTCTCTTCTGTAAGGCAAGCTTATTTTTATTCCCTAAACCTCTCATGAACTCAACTCAACCTGGAATTCTGCATCCTCCTCATATATTATCTATTGAACACAGTGGAGGCTGACTTCAAGTTGTACAGAAACAGTAAAAAAAAGACAAAAACACTTGAGAATTTGTGCTATAAAAAATTTTACGTAGTACAACTGTATACTGATGACGTAAAAACCTAAACTCTATGAAAGTCGAAATCAATTCAAGTCGAAATATGGAAAATATGGTAAATAACGACATTAAAATTACTCTTCACGATGTGTGTAAATGTAGCATACTACATCTTTTACCCTATGTAATATCCATTAACACGACCGAAAAAAATACTGCAAGCAAAAAATAAATAAATAAATAAATAAATAAAAAAAACAAAGTAACGCAGCCTGGGTCAATTCTGATATCCCGTAACGTTTAGGTCAATAATCGTCATAGGCCGTTTGAGGGGGAAAGCCGAAAGGTCCATTCCCCCCAAGATAGCAACAAACGGCGCTTCTCTCTCTCTCTCTCTCTCTCTCTCTCTCTCTCTCTCTCTCTCTCTCTCTCTCTCGTAAAAGGCTTTGTATAGTATGTTTAGAAGAAACGGAATATCTAAGAGAAATATTAATATTTGTTTGAATATGCGTGCACCATTTCGATACTATTTCTTTTCATACGTGTAAATACATCCTGTGTGCATTCCAGGACCTGGTTTCCAGCCACAGATGAGCGTGATGTTAAGAAAAAGGTCTGTAGATACAAACATGGTCAACAGTATTAGGCTTGTGAATATAAGGACTGAATCTATGTAATTAAATAAAAATTATTGATACTGATAACGAAGTACTTGTATAGAACTGTGATTAGGTTGGTCTACACTGAAAGGCAGTCATTTTACTATTAAAGTTATAGTTCGAAAGGTCTTTACAGTACCGTGGGCTGTATAAAATTTTATTGGAAAAATTCACTTCATAAAGAGAAACAGCAAATTTAGTATGTTAATATAAAGTAAACTGTCATTATAGTCACTGGTTACCCTAATTTTATGGTTTATAATAACATACATCACTTGCCTGGCAGATGGTGGAATTGAGCGATTTTTTTTAGCAGACAATAGGAAATTGCAGGTAAAATCACAAAAAAAAAAAAAAAATCAAGGCTACTGAAATAAAATGTCTTTAGGGGATCAATATACATTTCTTACCTTTATCCGATCTAAAATCATCAAGTCTTTGAATTATTCTATATCAGGTAAGATTATCTGAGCAAAGTGAAATTATATACGGAATAAAACCTTTCAGTGTACCTGTGTAATGCGCCCATATATAAGACTGTACCCAAGAACTGATTCCTTTACCTTTATGACTTCGCAGGTGGGCCCTCAAAAGGTGCCAAGAGCAAGAAAAAATCTCAAAATGGACAAAATAAGAACTCCGCATCATCAATCAGTAACGGCACAAGAAGGATATGACCTCAAAGTACCTCTAGAAGACGCGGCCAACGCAATCGCTCAAGGCTCCGCTTCCTACTGAGCTATCGGCAAGTTGGTTGTTAAATTCCTAAGGGACAGAAACAATGCAGGATAAGACCTCCGGTCCGGATGGACGAAAACATCAACAAGTGGATGCAATTCATCACAAGGCTTAGGATGACAGACGGCTGACTCTCGAACAAGTGGCCGAGACCGAGGGCATCAGTATGGACCATTGCACCCAATTTCGACGCACTTTTACTGACGTCCAAGCTTCAGCAAATGGTCACCACAAACGCTGGCACAAAACGCTGGCCAGCAAAAATTTGTTTCAGATATTAAAAGATAAAAATCATGATGAGAAATGGGATCATTAGCGGATCCGGGTGGGGGGCACCTGGGCACGTGCCCCCCCTCCCCATGATAAATAATGACAAAATAAATAATATTGAAGATTTGGCGGGGAAAAAATAAAAATCTATTATAGAAATAATAATAAATTTTTGAGAAAAAAATAATAATAATAATAACAATAGTCTTAATGATAATAATAATGGATTCTGTAATTCCTGACAGAACAGGTGATTGCTGTCCGTTTCATAATTTCATATATACATATGTATATGTATATATATATATATATATATATATATATATATATATATATATATATATATATATATATATATATATATATATATATACTGTATATATATATACTGTATATACACACACACACACACACACACACACACATATATATATATATATATATATATATATATATATATATATATATATATATATATATATATATATATATATATATATATATATATATATATATATGAAAATTGGTGGCCACCCAAAAAAAAAAATTTCTGGATCAGCTAGTGAATGGGATCATCAGTTCGAGCCTGAATCAGAAACTCACACCCTGCGAAGGAAAAGCCAGCGTCCTCCTCGTCCCAAAAAACTCAAGAAAGCCGTGTCTTTCTTCGTTGTTTGTCCTGGGGTTCTGATGGCGTTTTCCAGCAACCCTCATTCTAAGAGGGGAGAGCAGCTTTTGAATACATTTGAGTCAAGTGCACTGAAGTTACGGTAGAATATGTTAAAAAAAATAGTATATGAACCGCCTTTCTCCTTTGATGTTTTGAGGGTGACGCTCAAAACTTTCCAGATGACTTTTGTATTCATATGCATACATACATACATATATATATATGACAAATACAAAACACACGCGCATATATATATATATATACACACATATATATATATATATATATATATATATATATATATATATATATATATATATATATATATATATATATATATATATATATATATATATATATATATATATATATATATATATATATATATGTATGTGTGTGTGTGTGTGTGTGTGTGTGTGTGTGTGCATGTCTGTGTATGTCTGACGCCGTTTGCATATGTGAGTACGACTATCACATACAGATGACGATGATTCAAATTTCATTCTTTTCAGTTTAGTACTACGTAAATGCTGTGGCAAGTATCTCACAACTGAGAACTTTCACCTTTAATTTCTCATGCGTATTTTGAAGTCGAACAAAAATGAACATAATAATACATGTCCTTACTTTCGCGACTAAATTTAATTCTTTACACAAAGTGAATGACCGACTTTTTCAGCTATGAGGTACAACATAAATGCATTGCACTATCACTAAACCACTGTAAAAACAACACTGTTGCATTTTGAAAGTTAATAATTCAATCTCCTGCTAATTTTCTCAATAACTTGCAATAGGGTCGTGTGATATTCACAATGATTTGCAAGACCTTAATACAGATTCTCTGATGATATTAAGCAACCCGTCAAAAACCTTAGATTTACTATGAATTATTAGGCGAGGTACATGACCACTTAATTAAAACTCTTAATATCCCACCAAAAAAAAGCTTTTAATCTAATTTTCTTTACCTCCTCTTCCTTCTTCCTAATGAACACCATATTCTTTGGAAGCTTGAATTTCAAGTCAATGGTCCTCGTGGGCTTGTTCCATAAGAATAGGCTTCATATTCTGAATAATAATAATAATAATAATAATAATAATAATAATAATAATAATAATAATAATAATAATATAAAAACTAGAACAGCGCCTTGAAATCCCAAAGAGATGAATGCATTTCGAAAATATGCAATGTAATAAATTAGGCTGAAAAACAATTCAGTGGCCTAGTTTCAGCTTCTACATACTTCTGTTACCTCTTAACAATGATACCCGTTTTGCTTCTCAGGTTTGAATTACGCATTTAAAAGCCATTTCACAACAATAGAGTTTTGTTTTTACAAGTCAAATGGAATTCCCTTTAAAATATTTCAATCCAAAATAGTAAGTGAACTTCTTCACGTCAGTTGGTACATTTTTTCCTCATCAATCTGCTTTTCATAGTGTACACTTCCATCCTACCCTTTGATTTTAGCTGTCCTTAGAACAGTGACCTTAAGTTCTAGTTAAAAAAAAAATTACATAACTTTCATAAGATCGGTATCAATTCCAAATCCCTTTCAATATTAACTAGGCGTTAATCATTCTCTGTCACATTCCCCCTTCACCCAAAACCCCCCTTACCACTTTCTCTCTCTCTCTCTCTCTCTCTCTCTCTCTCACAGCCCAAAAGTTTGTCTGAAGGTCATCAGAATTTCCACTCGGATAAGCAGGACCGGACACGCTGAGAGGGAGACATTGTTGGGCGGCTTCTGACGCAGCGGTTTCTCCCCTACCACAATACGGTGGAGAGAAAAAATCATATATATGTCATAAAATATGAAACTTTCTTTTGAAAGGAAAGTTACTGAAGTCGCAGAAACTCACTTATGGAGTCCTCGATATATTTTTCACGCAAGGCCTATAGGATCTCAGGCTTACTGTGATCGATTCTTTTGCCCATCAGTAGTTCTTTTTTTTTTTTTTTTTTTTATTTGGCTGAGTAGCAAATAATGTAATTAATATCTACTATTTCCAGATACTTTAAAAATGTCCGTTGATATAAAACTCCCGCATTTTAAGGTGTCCTCCTGTGACCTCTCCTTTTTAATGCCACGATTTTCATTTACATTTTCCATCTCATTATCTACACTGCATGAGAAATCTTTTTAACCTGAATACCTACAGTTTTTTCATTGAAATCGATTTATGAGTTGTTAAAGCATTTTTATCCACAGTTAACATTGTGTATGAGGAGTATCGAGCATCTTTAAAAATGCTGCACTGACATTATCTGTATACCTAGTTCTGGGTTAACAATTTTCTTTTAAAATGGCTTCCATGACTAGATCCTTAATCATTTTTTCAAAAACATTTTCTCATAAAAAATAGACAATGAATCTACACTATACAAGTTCGCTACGGGTTAACAATGGAAAAGGGAAAATCTTTCCCGTTAAATTCACACTAATTAAACTAGATCATTCTGTTCCCTGTCTGCACCGAAGAAAAATAAATATCACCTGACAGCAAGAAGGTCATCTA
The DNA here is from genome assembly GCF_040412425.1 of Macrobrachium rosenbergii. Classification (NCBI taxonomy): domain Eukaryota; kingdom Metazoa; phylum Arthropoda; class Malacostraca; order Decapoda; family Palaemonidae; genus Macrobrachium; species Macrobrachium rosenbergii. The sequence goes on along the minus strand of NC_089796.1, from coordinate 73,703,973 downwards.
CCGCTTCAATACGCTACATTATTAAAGGTGGAAATGTCATTTATCCTTGACAATGACAATCACAATATGCTTCAAATCTTGGTCAAAGACAGTGCGATAACAGGAACTGCTTCGTGCATGCTCACCTTCACTCATCATGTAGCAGATGTGACATCAAGGACCGCTGCGTACTCTGATCGTGTCAATATATCAAAAGGAGATTAATCCGCGCTGCTGCTATTCTTCGAACGCATGTGTGCATCTAAAGTATTCATTGTTGCAGAACGTTAAATAAACTTCGCTGAAATGGTTGCCGAACAATGCCGAGGAACAAAACACTGGACAGTGAGACTGAATCTGCTGATGTTCTTTGACTTTTTCGAATACTTTTTCGAATAACGACTTTGACGGGTAAAAACAAAATATTTTTGCGGGTGACCGATTGATAATTCTAAAGCTAGCTCTCTTTCTGCCCGTCAATTTAGTCGTCAATCTTTTCAACAGTGGAAACTATTAAAACATGCCAGCTTTTAAGAGAAACTCTAAACTGCATTAGAAAGGGTCTTTTTTTTTTTTTTTTACAGTGAAAAGGGAGTTACAAATAACGAAATAAAATTGTTCGGAAACACATAAATTAAAAAGAAATCGGTACAGAATAAAATACAATTTACCTTTACAAGCGTCTGTAAAACTTGACAGTAACAAGTACACGGTAGTATCTAAAAATTAAAGCTCCATTGTACGGCATTTCAATTCACAATTCAATTGCGGACTTGGCTATTTTAACCGTTGCATAATCACAATAATGATGAACATTTAACACAATAGCATGTGCCAGTACATATGAGCTACACGACAAAGAATAACTGTTTTTAACGAGGAAAAAAAACAGCTGGTATTATCATTCATTTCGTGCTAATTAACAATAATCAATTAAGGCACCTTTGTCATTAAAGTTGCTTCCTACTTTGTATCAAAGAGTAACATGATTCCGCCTCCCTTTCATAATGGAGTTTTAACTTTAACTAAGACCTGTCATTTTCGTGTATAATTGTCAACACTGCTGCCATATTACTGAGTTGTTATTTTTTTGTTTTGCGTCGTTGTGCTCATAGTTGCTGTAGCTGTTGCTTTTCTGCGTTGCTATTTTTTCGTTTTGCGTTGTTGTGCTCATAGTTGTTGTAGCTGTTGCTTTTTGGTGCTGACGCCTCGAGAGGATCCTAAATGTCAGACTTTCGAATGCCTGACCTGAACTGATGGAACAGCGCTTATTGTAAATGGATATAAGAGAGGGTAACACGTGGTTTTTCCTCATTACACTGACCAAACTCTCTCTCTCTCTCTCTCTCTCTCTCTCTCTCTCTCTCTCTCTCTCTCTCTGCTTCCTAGAGTTTGAAGCGACCAATATGCACTCAAAACCTGACGTATATGTTAAATTATTTTATATCCGGAATCAAAATTATCAAGTAATATATAAAATAATTAATCATTCAGCATACATATGTTTAATAAACGCACGAATGAATATAAATAAGGCAACTGAAGCAAGCGCACAAAATTACATTTTTTCTTTCAAAATAATATGCATTGCAAAAATCATGGCTCCAATTTTGACCAATATTTGACCACGTCATTTTTGACTGATTTATCGCCTAATTACCAAAAGCACACACTTCCCCGTGGTGTGAAAGCATCACCTAATATCCAGGAAATGAAGTTTGAAGACTTATGCTCACCATTAAGCCTAAAAGATGGGCATTTCTAAACCTTTTGCGCTAAATTACTTCGTGCATTTTATATGATTCATTTTCACGACAAGATTTCATTCATAATAACTTTCCGGTGTTGAAATTTCACATGAAACTACAAAACGAAGACTTGTGCAACTAGTTCCGCCCGGGGCAGTTAAGAGCCATTTTCATTTTCTTAACTGAGCAAATGCAACCATTACAGAGGACAGCAACATTAACATCAATTAAAAGCATTCGTTGGCTGTGCTGCAATCCCATTCCACTGCGTTTTAATCCTGCGGAGCTATTCCAGCCTTTATTAAAGATAGTGCAAAATGAAAAGGATTATCCAAAATCTCTTGCAATAGTATCATCAAGATGAATATTGATTATAATAGTATCAGTGATGACAGCAGTTCTGTGATATGTATATATATATATATATATATATATATATATATATATATATATATATATATATATATATATATATATATATATATATATATATATATATATATATATATATATATATATATATATAAATATATATATATATATTTATATTCTAAACTAACGGTACACAACAAGGCAGGTCGTAAAACTACACATGAGCAATTAATAGAGCGCGTAAATATTGGAAATACGTACGAAACTACAGTGAGTATAAAATCATTCATTATAATTATATACATATATACTGTATGTATATATATATATATATATATATATATATATATATATATATATATATATATATATATATATATATATATATATACTGTATGTGTGTGTGTGTGTGTATAACAGTTTGCCATTTCGTTTACACGCATCATTTTTATAAAATGGCTGAAATCTGTAAGAAGAGAGATTGAAACAATCCTGATGTGCCTTCATTTGAAGTAAACGAAGCGGCCAATACTATACTTTCTGATCAGCCAATTAAATTAAATTATGAGTGCAGTAGTGTCAGGGTCTGATTTCTTTCTGTAGATACCCTACGAGTATAAAAACGACTAGTGAAGAAAAAAATATATTATGTATATAAATATATATATATACAAGCATTCGAAATCACCGTAAAAACGTTATATACATTAGCAGATGTGCCACAGGAAAATAAAGAAGGAATAAAAATCCTGACTGACTTTCTTGTGTAGTTTTTTAAGAGATTGGCATTACATATCCTTGGGTGACAGCACAAACGAACACATGCGAAAAATGAGGCGCCCCCACCTCATTTATGACTAGGGTCACAAATTCTGCTTTTCTTATGCAGGCGGGCTTACAATTTTGCTATTAGGTCAAGACAAACTAAATTCCTAAAAAATCTCGATAAATGGCTTCGTATGACCTTGTCAATTTGACTCTACTTGTACAGAAGAATAACAAGTAAAAAATGCGCCGAAGTTTGCTGTACAGCCGCTACAGCGTATAATTATCAAGGCCACCGAAAACAGATCTATCTTTTGGTGGTCTCGGCATAATGCTGCCAGAAGCACGATTATGGTTAACTTTAATCTTAAATAAAATAAAAAAAAATATTGAGGCCAGAGGGCTGTAATTTGATATGTTTGATGATGATCAACATACCAATTTGCAGCCCTCTAGTCTCAGTCGTTGTTAAGATCTGAGGGCGGACAAAAAAAGTGCGGACAGAAAAAAGTGCGTACAAAATAAAGTGCGGACGGAAAACTAAAAATGGCACAAAACAAATTTTTCATTTGGATAATTATTAGCTTTATTATAGTCTTTACTTCCGTGCAATTGACCAAAACATCTTGTTGACATTCTAAGCCCTGTGGTTGGTACCAGTTCTGATGCCAACATAAAGAGCACTACATATTTAATAAGTAAATTAAGCAAATCGAAGATTAATAGTATTAGTATCATTATTCACCAAAGTACCTATTTTATAAGATGCCCTAGAGGTCGGACAATTAAGATACTACTCCCTAAGAACACCGCAAATTTTGTGTAAAAGAATATCAATGTGAATTAAGCAGAAGCTCTTGCTCTTAAACGTCTGGTTTGGATTTGTGAAATCTTTTACCAACAGCTTAGGCAATTTATACATGGAATATTTTGAGAGCAGAATATTAACAAAATCATTCCACGTAATTAAGTATATCTTAGTTTAACCAGACCACTGAGCTGATGAACAGCTCTCCTAGGGCTGGTCCGAAGGATTAGATTCATTTTACGTGGCTAAGAACCAACTGGTTACCTAGCAACGGGATCTACAGCTTATTGTGGAATCCGAACCACATTATGACGAGAAATGAATTTCTATCACCAGAAATAAATTCCTCTAATTCTTCATTGGCCGGTCGGAGAGTCGAACGCTGGGCCAACAGCTCATTCCACGTAATGTAATACGGTTTTTGCATGTTGACAACATAACCTGCATTTGGCCAGGGGATGGAAATGTTATATTTCCCTTGGAAAATTAAATACCTTTGTGCCATCGCTAAAATTTACTATGGAAAGGGAAAATTATGGTAGCCTACACTTTCTGGACTGCTTAGTACATGGAAGTAACAATGGGTTTAAAGAAGTGACGGCTCCTGCTTTTTCTTGTCAGGTGCGAATATTTACTCAACCGTTTGTAAGTTCGTTTGTTTTGTAACCTTGGAATGTTTAACGTAAAGTTTTAGCCACTATGTATTACCCCTCTTAAAGATGTCGTCAAAAACTTAAGGAAAAACCAGTCAGGACTCATACTATGTGTCCCATTTTTTCCCTCGGTACATTTGTGCATACATATACATGTATGTATGTATGTATGTGTATATACATATATATATATATATATATATATATATATATATATATATATATATATATATATATATATATATTTTATAATATATATATATATATATATATATATATATATATATATATATATATATATATATATATATATATATATATATATATATATATATATATATATATATATGTGTGTGTGTGTGTGTGTGTGTGTGTGTGTATGTATATATACATATATGTATAGTAATATATATATATATATATATATATATATATATATATATATATATATATATATATATATATGTATATGTATATATATACACATGATTTCTCTTTTGTATACTCTTCTTTATGCCCAAGGGATTTCATTAAAAAGTACAGTCACTGGAAACCTTAACCCAATCAGCGCCCTCATAACAGAGGACAAAGGAGGTGCCTAACGTTGTTTCCCCAAGTTTCCACGCACAAAAGGGCGAGTAAAACAGACAGGGCCTCGGCCCATTATCTGACATTATTGGAGGGCTACTGAGCACTCACTGACCATTACAGCAGAGTAAAAGAGTGACTATTCGGAAGGTTCTATCCGCTACTGTAGTTCTCATTGCTTTGAAGAGCATCAGCATACGCAGTGTAGCTTTGTATTTATTTATTTATTTATTTTTTTTTTCTGCTGTGCCACTACTGGAATTCTGTTTTACCTTCTGGGAAACAGTATCCCTCGGGGGAGCGGATGAAGAGTCGGGAGACAGGGGTAGGCTTGAGAGATCCTAACCTTTCCTAGAATGCAGTGTCCTGACCTAACCAGACCTTACCTTCCTAACCTAACTTAGGGCGCCGTGCCCTAAAGTCGATATCCCTGTCTCCCTACCATGCATACTAACCCTAGAGTTTGCCTTGGAGGAGAGAACTGAGCTGAAAAGGGTCCTGAAATGAGCCCACATTGCAAACCTAAGTTTTCAGAGAGTCTTTTCCCCTTCCAGGAAGCGGTGCATAGAACTGTTTACATTTTTAGGAAAGCTCACAAAATTCAGACTATTACTAACTTGAGTATGCATTTTAACGTCCTATTATAATCAATGATAGTAACTGCCATATAAAGATATATAATGTAAAAAAGTAGCCTGTGCAAAGCAATTTGATATTCATAGGAATATTATTGCCATCTAAAATGTTTCTTAATCCGGAAACTGAACAATCTGAATTCTAATTTCCTTGGAAGCCGTTCATAAACAAGGCAGAGTACGTTTGTGAGGTCTAGAAGTACCTGTCGTTATCAAGTAAAAGTCTAATAAGAGGCATCTAAGAGAGAGAGAGAGAGAGAGAGAGAGAGAGAGAGAGAGAGAGAGAGAGAGAGAGAGAGAGAGAATATTACGGTCAAGCAGAATTAACCCTAACTTCTGCAGTTATGTGATAATTGTTTTGATTCTGGAATTCTGAGAAATGACTGAAATTGTCATAGTGCCGCAAACACACACACACACACACAAATGTTCACGTGCTCCAAAAAGGATTCTAAATAATTCTTAACCTAATATTTCATTTACAAAAATAGACGCAAATCTGATTATCACTCATTTCCCTGCATTCCTGGTAAAGGATAACTGAGGGTGACAAACCATATACCAGCACCGTCTTCCTGTAAATTCAAACAATAGCAATTGGGGTTGATATTGTTACGGAATGGAATGGAATATAAAATTGAGGCCAAAGGCCAGGCGCTGGGACCTATGTGGTCATTCAGTGCTGAGAGGGAAACTGAGAGCAAAAAGGTTTGAAAGGTGAGACAGAGGAAAACCTCGCAGTTGCACTATCAAACAAATGTTGGGAGAGGGTGGAAAGTAAGATGGAAGAAAGATAATGTAAACGGAATTATAGTAAAAGGAATGAAAGGGGTTGCAGCTAAGGGGCTGAAGGGACGCTGCAAAAAACCATAAGTAATGTCTACAGTACACCGTGAGAGGTGCACTGACGGCACTACTCCCTTACGGGTACAATGTTATGAGAAGTTTCGTGTGCGCGCGTGTGCGTGTGTGTGTCATTCTCACGCATACTGGTACTGACTTCCATCTAAACGAACAAAAACTCTTTACGAATAAAATTAGCTATAGACTAACTGCAAACTCCTCATTTTCGTCATTAGCATATTCTTTGAATCCTCCACCTCCAGGATCCTCATGCTGAAAACTGTTCCAAGACTTAAACCAAAATTTACCCAGAACAAAACAGGGCAGCCATTTGACCCTAATTACGTTTTGCTTTTCCCTGAGGGCCATAGGCCCGCGTCTGAACAAATGAAAAACAAACATGCGAGGCATCGTGCCAAAGACGAGAGAAGCTCTCTGCTAGTTGCCAGCCAGAATCCGCCATTGTGAGCTGTAAGGAATCCACGAGCAAATTCTGTTTCGTTTGGTGCAAATAAACCTTCTAAATGAATTTAAATTCCCTGCCATGGAAAAAGAAATCCCTCCACGCACTCCCGTGAAAACGAAAAGAGGATTTATAGAAAGATCTGCGATTTAATTATTGAATTTCCAGCCAAGTACACAAAGGCGGAAACTCGAAGAAATTAAAACCAAATAAATGATGACAAAAGGCATGAAAATGGTGGGAGGGTTTATTTACTGACTGATTCATTCTTTCGTTTATGGTCGCGGATAAAGCATCAATATCTAAGTGAATCGGGAGAGAGAGAGAGAGAGAGAGAGAGAGAGAGAGAGAGAGAGAGAGAGAGAGAGAGAGAGAGAGGTCACCAATTTGAAAACGTTCCATTTAGAGCTGGCTTGTTGCCTGTGGGTTACTAGAAGTTACGTTCATCATACATATTCTCTGGAATCTTCGCATGCATAAGAATTATGCTCCCCGATGGCAAATTCCCGAGATGTATGCTAGTACTGCAAGAGCGCCGTTTTTTTTTTTTTTTTTTGTTTTACTTGCCCCTACGTTAGATTAGGTTAAGTTAGGTTGGGTTAGGTTAACCAGAACTTTGGATGTAGGAAACATAATGAGATTATTTTCAAGAAAATTCGATGGTTAATTCGTAAGATATGGCTTTTTTTCTTGCCCCTACGTTAGATTAGGTTAAGTTAGGTTGGGTTAGGTTAACCAGAACTTTGGATGTAGGAAACATAATGAGATTATTTTCAAGAAAATTCGATGGTTAATTCGTAAGATATGGCTTCCCGCTTTTTTCAGGGAAAGGTCCCGGTACACGGTTACATCTCGGGAAAATGCTCCCCGATGTTGTGCATCGGTTATTATTTTGCCTCGGCAAAAGTGATTCGCTCATTAGTTCTTAAAGTTGTGATAACTTCTTGATCGGAAAAATATCTATCTTCTTAATCGGAAAAAAAAAAATCTTTCACAATTTTGTTGAAGGTTTTACGATTCCCTTCAAATGAGCGTACTGGAAGGTTTCCAAGCACTCTCACTATGGTTTCCATGCTACGATGTACAGTACACTCTACACTTACGAGTAGACCCTTGAGTTCTTCCATTAGAATTCAAGGAATAATCTATGCTTTTAAAATTGGCTAAATCTGGACGATTTAGGTCAAAAGAAAGCATCGGAAAAAGGAGGTAAAAATGTCTCCAAATCTGGATCACATACACCCGGGAAATCTCCAGGATATTTAACTACATTTTTCCCTACATAGAATCAGATCCGATAGACCAGAGGCGCGATGAAATATATGGCAAAACCACCAGTGTTGTGAAGCTATAGACACTGACCTTATAATAGACTGCCATTATATGACAATAAAAAAACTCATCCTGAATAACATATGGCAATAATTCAGTAAGCACATGACCGTACATGACTAACTATATCAAAAATGTTTGCCAAGACTGAACGCTACAACAAGGGCCATATGTAAAGTTAGTGAGTTTCTCAAGAAAGCGACTAGAACTCCAGGTATTAGATTAAACTGACATACTATAGACTTACAGCTTTCTTCAAATTAAGAGCAAGGAGTCACCCTTCACTCAGGAGCTACGCCTTTACTAGCCAAATAAGAAGCGATCAAAAGGAATATTTTGCTTTCAACAAAGGGACTGGAGTGCATGGGATGGTACGGGATACGAATTAAATACACACACACACACACATATATATATATATATATGTGTGTGTGTGTATATGTGCACTTAGGTCGATTCTTCAAACAAGAAGATGGGCCTTCTTCATTTTATTTTCATTTCGGGGTCAAGGCTTTATAGTGACAAGCATAACCAAAAAAGTGTCAAGAAATTGAGAAATTAAGAGGTAATATTGGCTATGCAACACCATCCCACTTAGAGAAAATAATGTATATATATATATATATATATATATATATATATATATATATATATATATATATATATATATATATATATATATATATATATATACATATATATATACACACCATCTCTAATTGGGATGAAGTTGCATGAACCATGCCCATTTTTCGAAGATGGGTAAACGGTTAAAATAGTAGAAATCGAATTGCTCGACCGTGTCGAAAATATAGTTGCTGCAGCAATTGAATTGCACGAAGATGAGGCTTCATTTGAATCGATTTTAAATAAAACCGTTTATTTCGTAATTCTTTTAGTGAGCCTTTTTCGTTGGACTACAGGAATATGAACAACTGATATATATATATATATATATATATATATATATATATATATATATATATATATATATATATATATATACATACACACTAGCTGACCAACCCGGCGCTGCCCAAAAGAACTTTGAAGAACTCAGAAAAATGTTCCTGCATCCCCTTTGAATTGTTTGTTATGAAGAAATTGTGTGTACTATCATTGAAAATACTTTTCTTTCCTGTGGATTAATAATTCTATCTGAATTTACATTACTTTAAATAAACATGATATATATATATATATATATATGCATATATGTATACCTATATATATATATATGTATATCCTCAATTACTTATCTGATTAATTGTTGAAAGTTATTTTAGCTTGAAAGAGAGAGAGAGAGAGAGAGAGAGAGAGATTGCAAGCTGTGAATTTTACTTTCATAGATAAATTCTGCTCCAGATTAATTTAAGCAAATTGGTTGCTCTGGCGAGAGTTGTCGTTCGTGTGAGTCTTGCCCAGCAAACTACCCATAATTAATTTTCAGACCTCATTTTAAACCGACTTTACAACGAAATACATCACTGTATCATCACGAAGCAGTCGCTATAGCGAATTCCGAAGGTAAATACGAAGAAGAAACGAACGATTTAATGAGGAAATTCGCATTTGAACGAATAAAAAAAAAGAAATACGGATATGTTGACATCGGGCTTAGCCATCAGCTACTGAGCAAGGGAAGATGGGGAAGTCGTTCTCGGCTGCAGAAATCAAAACTCTGCTTATAGAAATTACTGATATATATTTTTGAAGTTGATTTTATCGAGGTAATTAAAAGTTCACGTAAATTCTGATTAAAAAATTATGTTATAATGAAACCAATTCTGATGCAGTCAAACACATCTGTTTAGTTTTTTTATTATAGGGTTTGCGGTGGGAGGGTTTAATGACGTCACCAACAGAAAAGTGGTGGTCTTCCGCCCAAGCTACTGGCAGACTCCCTTAAGTTACCGAGAAAAGGT
>NC_089796.1:73686362-73688862 GCF_040412425.1 Macrobrachium rosenbergii | reverse complement strand
AAATTCAATATCCCTTCCCTTTCCCTTGAAAAGTGAAGAGCATGAACATGCAAATCATTGGCAAATTACTGTTCCTGGTTGCAAACAGATTTTGCTCCCGGTCAAAGACTCGTGAGAATGACGGCGCACGGAGTAATGGTGGAGGTCATTACGCTTTCTTGTCAATTTCATTTAATCACGAAGACCATTATCAAAACATATGTCTTCCCTAGCACACATTATTGCATTTCGTATTATCTGCACGGCGAGGAGAGCCATCATCTTCCCCAGCCATCACTTACCCCTCTTCATTGCGGCGTCGAGTACTGCTCCCTTCTCGAGATACGAGTTGAATTGCAGTTACAGATGTCATTATTGATATCTTTCATATTTTTCTCCGCTCAGTCAGGATTCCATCAGATATTTCAATCCATTATGTGAAAGGTTTTTTTCCTTCTGCACGCATGTGGATGTGATGTGATGAGAGAGAGAGAGAGAGAGAGAGAGAGAGAGAGAGAGAGTAACATTTCTGTTGTTCAAAAACACTTGCCTCCGCACTACAATCGTCTCAAGCAGTCTAAGCGATATAAAAATGGAAAAGGAATTACTGTTCACTTCGAACGCAATGAAATAGGGATTTTAAATCTAGTTGATTTCAGGGCACACCTCAAAAAATAAATAAATAAATAAATAAATAAACTACAACACGAACTATCATTCTGAAGTGACATCACTAATACACAAGATATTGCTGACGTGCAGGATTCTTGAGAAACTTATATTTTCTAGAAGGCGGAATAATGTTTCCCCTCAAAAGACGTTTAAAGTCAGAAAGTGATTCCCTGGCGTTTTTCAAGGTGGCACTGCCGCGGCCGATATGCTTTTTAAATGTGTTGAAATAATTATCATCAAATAAAATCAATCAGTGTATTGAACGCACTCAAAATCAATCAGTGATATTGACAGTAACAATAATGAAACAGTAGACGCGAAAGAATGTTTTAAAGTCATTATCAACAGTCATGACAAGTTTTCTTATTTGCTTTTAAGGCCGTGAAAAACTGAATATGATAACTATTTTATAGGTTTTTGGTGAAAGCAATTATATGCAAACGGTCCTTTGGTTTTACGAAAAATTTCTGCCAGACACCATCGCCGCTATGTGTTGGTGACTAAATGTAATTTTTTTTTAACAACAAATAATTTTGCAAAGAAGACAGTCCTTGCCAGTGCTTTGATGATTCTTTAATTTCTAGACCAGATAAGGCTATTTTTATTTTACGAACATTACTCTTTCGATATTGCGATCCTGTAGTACATGTGAGACAATTGCTGTGCAGTTAAATCCTTATCTGTAACAAGGACTCCATGAATGAATCCTTGTTTACCGGTGCGACACCATACACGGTTATACTGCAGTTATGAATATAGAATATAAAATTGAAATGAATATAGAATTTAGGCCAAAGGCCAAGTACTGGGACCTATGAGGTCATTCAGCTCTGAAATGGAAATTGACAGTAAAAGGTCTGAAAGGTGTGACAGGATGAAAACCTCAAAGCAGTTGCACTATGAATCAATTGTTAGGAGATGGTGGAAAGTAAGATGGAAGAAAGAATGTGAAAGGAGGTACAGTAAAAGGAACGAAAGGGATTGCAGCTAGTGTCCGAAGCGCGCTGCAAAGAACCAGAAGTTGTGCCTACAGCGCACCGCATGAGGTGCACTGACGCCACTAACCCCCTACGGGATACAGCAGTTAAGTTCCTCATTGGGCGGGTGGGTATCGTTCTCAGCTAGCACTCTGCTAGTCCCGCGTTTGATTCTCCGACCGGCCAATGAAGAATTAGAGAGTTTATTTCTGGTGATGAAATTCACTTCTCGTTATAATGCCAGTTCGGATTCACAATAAACTGTAGGTCCCGTTGCTGGGTAACAAATTGGTTAGCCACGTAAAATAAATCTAATCCTTCGGGCCAGCCCTAGGAGAGCTGTTAATCAGCTCAGTGGTCTGGTTAAACTAAGCTATACTCATGGCGCCACTGTGCAGCCAAGCCTTGCAACAGGTTACCGTACCAACATTTCATTTTAACTACCAACTCAATATTCTTACAGCTGTTACCCTCGAGATTTCCAAATGCTTACTTATTCATCACTGTACGAGGCAGACAGTATATTCGGTGGAGCGAGATATCTGACTATAGGTATGAGACATGACAAGCAATCCTCTTACCTATTTACGGAAATAGTGATGGAATTCATATACAGTACTACGTCGTCTGCCATAAACCTTCAAAGGCTTTCTGCTAATACGTAGCACTAATACGTAGCACAGTTGTGTGACGGCGAAGCTTACTATTCCCGAATTTCCGAATTTGTTCGTTCAATCAACAGCCAAACAGATTTATTATTTGTGTCCAAACACAACTGAGGGCACTATGATTTTTGCATTCAGATTTTTTTTTAAGTGTGTTGCCAAACTCTATTCAGTTAGAAAAAATCTTCAGCTTTTTAACTTTATTTT
>NC_089796.1:73676362-73681362 GCF_040412425.1 Macrobrachium rosenbergii | reverse complement strand
ATATATATATATATATATATATATATATATATATATATATATATTATATATATATATATATATATATATATATATATATATATATATATATATATATATGAGAGAGAGAGAGAGAGAGAGAGAGAGAGAGAGAGAGAGATTAAAACACCTCTCCAAAGGATTGTTGAAATGCTAATGCAGCGGTCGTGTGGTAGAGCAATTCATAAGATATTCGAGTGGCTTTAATAACACCTCGGCCGAGATGATATTTGAAGGATATATGACATCAGTCTGGCAGTTCTAAGCTTCTCTTTCGTCAAAGTTTCTCTCTCGCGTCAGTCACGAGACGAGAAGTTTGTGCGCGATTTGGTCCGGATTTCGGATACACTTTCTTCTCTTCTCTAGTGATAAAAAAAAGAGGATAAAGAGCAAAAGATATCAGTGATTATCTGCGCGCTTGCTCGCGCGCGAGTTCGTGCGTATGCACGTATGAGTGTTTGTGTTCTACTTTTAGGTGTTGGTTCTTTGTGATCTCGTCCTTTTGTGCCAAACGTGGTTTGACCTCTAATAAAAAAAATGTTGCATGGAAACTCGGACAAAAATACCCATTAAAAAGATAATAAAAATATTGCATGGAAACTCGGACAAATAAAACCCATTAAAAGATAATAAAAAAATGTTGCATGGAAAACATCAAAAATAAACCATCAAAAAGATACAAAAAAAAAAAAATATTGCATGGAAACTGGACAAAAGATAAAAAGATAAAAAAATATTGCATGGAAACTCGGACAAAAAAACCCATTAAAAGATAATAAAAATATTGCATGGAAACCGGACAAATAAACTCATTAAAAGATAATAAAAATTGGAAAACTGGACAAAAACCCATTAAAAGATAAAAAAATATTGTATGGAAACTCGGACAAATAAACCCATCAAAAAGATAAAAAAATATTGCATTAAAACCTATTAAAAGATAAAAAATATTGCATGGAAACTCGGACAAAAACCATTAAAAGATAATAAAAAAATATTGCATGGAAATCAAATAAAACCCATTAAAAAAGATACTAAAAAAATGTTGCATGGAAACTGACAAAAACCCATTAAAAGATAATAAAAATATTCATGGAAACTCTGACAATAAACCCATCAAAAAGATAAAAAAAAATATTGCATGGAAACTGACAAAAACCCATTAAAAAAGATAATAAAAATATTGCATGGAAACTTGGACAAAACCATTAAAAGATAATAAAAATATTGCATGGAAACTGGACAATAAACCCATTAAAAGATAATAAAAATATTGCATGGAAACCGGACAGGTTTAAAAAGATAAAAATACACATGGAAAATGCATTAAAAGATAATAAAAATATTGTATGGAAACTCGACTCAATGAACTGACAAAACCCATTAAAAAGATAATAAAAAATATTGCATGGAAATGGACAAATAAACCTATTAAAAGATAGATTAAAAATATTGTATGGAAACTCCGACAAATAAAACCATTAAAAGGTATGGAAACTCGGACAAAAACCCATTAAAAAGATAAGTAAAAAATGTTGCATGGAAATCAAAAACCCTTAAAAAGATAAAAATATTGCATGGAAACCTGGACAAAAACCCATTAAAAGATAATAAAAAAATATTGCGTGGCTGACAAAAACCCATTAAAAGATAATAAAAAAATATTTGGAAACTCGACAATAAACCCATTAAAAGATAATAAAAAATATTGATGGAAACTCGGACAAATAAACCTATTAAAAGATAATAAAAAAATATTGCATGGAAAACTCCAAATAAACCCATTAAAAAGATAATAAAAAATCTGACAAATAAAACCATTAAAAGATAAAAAAATATTTGGAAACTCGACAAAAACCCATTAAAAGATAATAAAAAATATTGCATGGAAACGGACAAATAAAACCATTAAAAAAAGATAAAAAAATATTGCATGGAAATGGACAAAAACCCATTAAAAAAGATAAAAATATATTGCATGGAAGCTCAGACAAAATTAAAAAGATTAAAAAAATATTGCATGGAAACTCTTGGACAAATAAACCCATTAAAAATAAGCATGGTCCGATAAAAATTAAAAGATAAAAATATTTTGGAAAACAACAAAACCCATTAAAAAAGATAAAAATATTGCATGGAAACTCGGGACAAAACCCATTAAAAAGATAAAAAAAAATATTGTGGAAACTCGGACAAAAACCATTAAAAAGATAAAAAATATTGTATGAAACTGACAAAACCCATTAAAAGATAAAAAAATATTGCATGGAAACTGACAAACAACCATTAAAAAGATAAAAAAATATTGCATGGAAACTCGGACAAAACCATTAAAAGATAAAAAAATATTGCATGGAAACTGACAAAACCATCAAAAAAGATAAAAATATTGCATGGAAAACTCGGACAAAAACCCATCAAAAGATAAAAAAATATTGATGGAAATGGACAAAACCCATCAAAAGATAAAAATATTGCATGGAAACTCGGACAAAAACCCATCAAAAGATAAAAAAATTATTGCATGGAACAAAAACCCATCAAAAAGATAAAAAAATATTGCATGAAACTCGGACAAAAACCCATCAAAAAGATAAAAAAATATTGCATGGAAACTCTGGACAAAAACCCATCAAAAGATAAAAAAACATTGCATGGAAACTCGACAAAACCCATCAAAAAAAAAAATATTGCATGGAAACTCGGACAAACCCATTAAAAGATAAAAATATATTGCATGGAAACGGACAAAACCCATTAAAAAGATAAAAAAAATTGCATGGAAACTCGGAGCAAAACCCATCAAAAAGATAACCAAAAAAATATTGCATGGAAATGACAAAACCCATCAAAGATAAAAAAATGTTGCATGGAAATGGACAAATAAACCTATCAAAATGAAAAAATATATATTGCATGGAATTGGACAAAAATATTAAAAAAGATAAAAAATATTGTATGGAAAACTCGGACAAAAACCATTAAAAGATAAAAAAATATTGCATGGAAACTCGGACAAAAACCCATCAAAAAGATAAAAAAATATTGCATGGAAACTCGGACAAAAACCCATCAAAAAGATAAAAAAAAAAATATTGCATGGAAACTCGGACAAAAACCCATCAAAAAGATAAAAAAATGTTGCATGGAAACTGACAAATAAACATCAAAAGATAAAAATAAAAAAATATTGCATTCGACACAAAAAAACTTAAAAAGATAAAAAATATTGCATGGAAATTCGGACAAAAAACCCATCAAAAAGATAAAAAAATATTGCATTCGACAAATAAAACCCATTAAAAAGATAAAAAAATCAGTTGGAAACTGGACAAAAACCCATCAAAAAGATTAAAAAAATATTGCATGGAAACTGACAAATTATTAAAAGATAAAAAAATATTGCATGGAAACTCGACAAAACCCATTAAAAGATAAAAAATATTGCATGGAAACTGGACAAATAAAACCCATTAAAAAGATAAAAAAATATTATGGAAATATTAAAAAGACAATAAAAATATATGAAACTGGACAAAAACCCATTAGAAAGATAAAAAAATAATGCATGGAAACTTCGGACAAAAACCCATCAAAAGATAAAAATATTGCATGGAATTTGACAAATATACCTATTAAAAAGATAAAAATATATGGAAACTGGACAAATATATATTAAAAGATAAAAATATTGCATGGAAACCGGACAAATACCCATTAAAAAGATAAAAAAATATATGGAAATCGGACAAATACCCATCAAAAGATTTAAAAAAATATTGCATGAAATCCGACAACCATTAAAAAAGATAAAAAAATATATGGCATGGAAAACTAAAACCCATTAAAAAGATAAAAAAAAATATTGCATGGAAAACTCGACAAAAAAACTATTAAAAAGATAATAAAAAAATATTGCATGGAAACTCGGACAAATAAAACCCATTAAAAGATAATAAAAAATATTGTATGAAACCCGACAAATAAAAACCCATTAAAAAAAGATAAAAACTCATGGAAACTCGGACAAAAAAACCCATTAAAAAGATAAAAATATATTCATGGAAACTTGGACAAAAACCTATTAAAAAGATAAAAAAATAAATGAAACTCGGACAAAAAATTAAAAAGCATGGAAACTCGGACAAAACCCATCAAAAAGATAAACAAAAAAAAATATTGCATGGAAACTCGGACAAAAACCCATCAAAAAGATAAAAAAAAAAAATGTTGCATGGAAACTCGGACAAATAAACCCATCAAAAAAAAAATATATATATGAAACTCGGACAAACCCATTAAAAGATATAAAAAAATATTCAGTGGAAACTCGACAAAAACCATTAAAAGATAAAAAAATATTGCATGGAAACTCGGACAAAAACCCATCAAAAGATAAAAAAATATTTTGTGGAAGACAAAAAACTCATCAAAAAGATAAAAAAAAAAATATTGTATGGAAATGACAAAAACCCATCAAAAGATAAAAAAATGTTGTATGAAACTGGAACAAATAAACCCATCAAAAGATAAAAAAATATTGCATGGAAAACTCGGACAAAAACCCATTAAAAGATAAAAAAATATTGCATTTGGACAAAAACCCATCAAAAGATAAAAAAATATTGCATAGAAACTCGACAAATAAAAACCCATTAAAAGATAAAAATATTGCATGGAAACTGGACAAAAACCCATCAAAAAGATTAAAAAAATATTTTGGTGGACAAATAAACCCATTAAAAAAGATAAAAAAAAATGCAT
Source organism: Macrobrachium rosenbergii (assembly GCF_040412425.1). NCBI lineage: Eukaryota > Metazoa > Arthropoda > Malacostraca > Decapoda > Palaemonidae > Macrobrachium > Macrobrachium rosenbergii. Next base: position 73,676,580 of record NC_089796.1, on the reverse strand, counting down.
TGCATGGACAAAACCCATTAAAAAGATAAAAATATTGCATGGAAACTCGGACAAATAAACCCATTAAAAAGATAAAAAAAAAAATATTGCATGGAAACTCGGACAAAAACCCATTAAAAAGACAATAAAAAAAATATTGCATGGAAACTCGGACAAAAACCCATTAGAAAGATAAAAATATTAAACTGGACAAAAACCCATCAAAAGATAAAAAAATA
>NC_089796.1:73661362-73666362 GCF_040412425.1 Macrobrachium rosenbergii | reverse complement strand
AACTGAAATATTCGGCACTGATTTTCAAAATCAATTAACCAATTGCTTACCAGTGTTACGAAAAACAGATACCTAACGTAAGAGAGGCCTCATGAAATGCTGATGGTTTAAAACTATATATACATGAAGAAATAAAGCTATAGAAAAAAACTTAGCTGAAGAATAACTGAGAAAAAATAAGGACGTTCAGCATCCGTAATATTGCTGAGAAGACTGTTCCACATGTATACAGTGAAGGGAATCAAAGATCTCTGACTCAGACAGTCCAAAACTATGTCAGAACAAGTAAGATGCCCTACCCTTAGAAGCGACCTAAATACGACAATGTAAGTTCTGTAAGGTTCATGAAAGAGGGCAGACGATTTTCTTAATTTTAATTACCAAGACAAAGAAAACAGACTGCACAGACCCGGTCTAGATCTTTTATATTGTCAACGGCCGCTTCATCTCACAGAGCTTTGATGGCCAAGTCGGTTAGAGCAGCAGCCTCGGACTTAGAGGTCTGTGGCGCGGGTTCATATCCGCAGCCGACTGGTTAGAGAGGCGGACACTGCTGTCCGTGTAGACACCCCGGGATTATGTATGTAATCAACGGATAGGTTTGCTTAAAAGCAAATGGGTGTTACAGACTAATACACACACAAACAAAGCCACTCCAACATCTTCTAAAAACATAACAGACACCTCACACGTCTCGACTGTCGACCTAACCATGCAGCGTCTCCTCGCTACTGGGAGAATGGGCGCTGGGGACTGGTACAATACATGTACATACACTACCGGGGTCTAAGCAATGACAGGCAGGGCAGCCGATCGAGACTACAAAGTCTACCCCAAAGCCAAATCAAAGTCCTTCAAAAGAGGGCATCGTGCTTTCCCCCATACAAATGGGAAAAAACCACGTTAAAAGAAGAAGAAGAAGAAGAAGAAGAAGAAGAAGAAGAAGAAGAAGAAGAAGAAGAAGAACGGGCGCTTCATCTCGCAATTAGGTCAACGAAAAACTGCAACATGGAAAGCAATATTTGCATACTGCAGTTTCTCATTTTCAGGACCCGTTCGTTCCTTCGTACAAATTAGCAAATACATTAAATTTAGCAAGAAGTGCAACGTTAGCCTGGCTACTGAACTTGACTTTCTCACTGACCTTTCTGTTTTATCCTCACAATTCCAGTATTTTTTATTTTACAATAATATTAATTTACATTCCATGTGGAAAGCAGAGGAAACTGTATTCCCGAGATCAAAGAGGTGATGAACTTCCCGGAAAACTCGACATTTTTTCAGAAAATTTATTGATTTATTTCGCCGACCTTTACTCATCTTGAAAAGGCCGATTTGATGTCATTTGCAAAATATTTCATTTCCATCATTTTTCATTACAGTTGAAAGGATGAGGAAAACGGGAAGTCATTTGCAAAATGACAAAATAAACAAAATACTTATTGTACATGAGCATTACCTATTGTAAATACAGGAAAAAACAAGTAAAAAATGCGCCGCGGTTTCTTCGGCGCAATCGAATTTTCTGTAATCAAGGCCACCGAAAATAGATCTATCTTTCGGTGGTCTGGTACAATGCTGTATGAGCCGCGGCCCATGAAACTTGAACCACGGCCCGGTGGTGGCCTGGCCTATATCGTTGCCAGATGCACCATTATGGCTGACTTTAACAAAATAAAAACTACTGAGGCTAGAGGGCTGCAATTTGGTAGGTTTGATGATTGGAGGGTGGATGATCAACATACCAATTTGCAGCCATCTAGCCTCAGTAGTTTTTAAGATCTGAGGGCGGACAGAAAAAGTGCGGACAGAAAAAAATGCGGACGGACAGACAAAGCCGGCACAATAGTTTTCTTTTCAGAAAACTAAAAACTTAATGAGAAATTTAAAGCACAAAATCTGGCTGTCACATGAATCACCCATCCACAAAAGAGGTGTTAAATTTTTTGATAAAAAAAAAAAAAAAAAAGAATTCTGGGAATAATATCATTTTCAACGTCACTCAAGAAGTGACAGCATGCCACGTCCTGGGATAACTGAAATTACGTATTAAACTTAGAGAGAAAACCCCGTAAATTTGGAGCGCGCCCCCGGCTAAACGTCTTCCAACACGATATCATATTTTCGGACGTCGCCAGATTCCTCGTTATTACGAAAGAGTGTTTGCTTGCCAGGAATCTTGGAAGCTTTGCATTACTGGAACAAGAGACACGAGAGGCGCAACTCTTTTGAGAGGACCTGTCAAAATGTTGTGGTATTTCTTTACGGGACCTGTCATTAACTTGTTCTTCTTGATATCTGTCAGTTTACAGACATTTCTGTATCCAGTATAAATCAAAGTCTTAATATCATGCTCACATTTTATGATAGGGTATCAAAATCTGCTTTTTAACTCGAGAACAAACAGTAACTTCTAAAATACCGATAAGGTATTCTAGCTTCGACATGTTTTTGTGGTTAATATTTTACTTTCCGAACAAGTTCCTTCTATTTGCCCACCAAGAAATATGTCAAGCATCTAAATGCAGATACATTCCAGCATTTATTTTTACATCAAGACTGGTCTTTTCCTTTTGAATTCTTAAGTGGAAATGAAACAGAAACTACCTTGTATATTACACTTTATGTCAGCACGGGCTCGTTCCAACGGAGCACCGCTAAAAAAATACACCTAATAAATTCAAATACGGCCTTCAAGATTTCGCATGAAATGTACAAAACCATTTAGACATGAGGTTTCTGGCTCCTGCAGAACACTGCAGTGAATGCAAGTGAATGCAAGTAACTTTCTCTTGATTTTCATGAGCTTGCAACAAATGTCCGAAGGCATTCCAGGGATGCTGCTAATTATTTTATAGTGTCCAAAGCCGACGAAGAAATGACTGCCTTACTGATCTTTCGAGTCCTCCTCTATTTTTAGAGTAATGAGAAACCTCAGTTGAAACATCAACTGTGATTAATCTTACGGGTAATTCTAGAGCGCATGTGTAACTGGCGTCGAAGTCTCTTCTGAACCGTAACTTGAAATAACATTCTGTAATACATTTGGATCTTTATTTTCGTCTTACTGATAGGAGAGATCACGCGAATACTCAATACTTTATGCTTGAAATTTTGTGCTGTAGTTCAAGGTCATTCAAAAACCAACACAAACGCCTCTGGAACGTTTATCTTCTCTCCTCAGTCACCTAAAGAGGACTGCTGATTGCATCACAAGCTTCAAACCAGTCACAAAAACATCGAGCAGTAAAGAGAAAAAACCCAGCGAGCTGCATAGGTTTCATTTCGTCTTGTGTGTTTTAAATGCATCTTTTCCGTATACCTGATTTACCCCAGAGACTTCGTTAATTAGCGCACGAAAAAATAAATAACCAACATCACCTATTTTTCTAAGCTCCAGATTTCAAATTCCCAGTAGTTCTACAAAGTTAGTAAGAGAAGTTAAAATTTTGGTAACCAGAATATTCCTACTCATTGTAGTTAGTAAAAAAACCAGTCCAATTACCATCATCGTCAGTCTCATCACCAAGCAGGAAAAGAGGGCGTGAATCTATAACCAGTTTCATACTTCTCTTTCCACGATATCTGTCTGAATGTGGATGGTAACGAACTTCAGGGGAAATAATATAATGTCTCAATATTGTACACGTATGAAAAAATTCTTTGATGCAGCTCTTCACATAAGATGTATACAATTTGGCTTCGAACTTTGGTGAGTTTTTCCGGGATGAACAGTAACCAGTTACAATAAGAAATACAAACTAGCATTCTACACAAAGCGCCTAAGAGAAACATCAGGAAAAGCACAACTTACCTATACCAATACCGTCACTATTCCAGACCTTTCTGCTGATGAGGGTGTTCATGGGAGTGAATTCTGTATAGGAAAAGAAATGCGTTAATATAAATAAACGATAGCAATGCGACCATGACTTACTTTTGTAACTTTTACCCTACGAATTTACACTGACTTTGGGGAGCCAAGTTTGCGTGTAACATGAACGGTTTGTAAGTAATAAATAAACTTAATTGTTAGTAACAGAGTCAGCAGAGATTTGTCTGTTTTATATTGCATAATAAAAATCAGATATAAAAAAGATTTAAAAACATATTCTATACATATATATATATATATATATATATATATATATATATATATATATATATATATATATATATATATATATATATATATATATATATATATATATAGTATATAGAGAGAGAGAGAGAGAGAGAGAGAGAGAGAGAGAGAGAGAGAGAGAGAGAGAGAGAGAGCATTCGCTTTACTAAGAGACCAATGTGTTGGTATAATAAAACTATTATTATTATTATTATTATTATTATTATTATTATTATTATTATTATTATTATTATTATTATTATTATTATTATATATGCGGCTGTAAGACTGGACACAGCCTATCTCCGAAAAAGACCAAGATAAATCGGTAACCAAATAACTGCCGCCCTTAACAGCAAGTAAAAGTCTTCCAAGCACGATTTTCAAACGCGGAAACATCAAAGGAATCCAGAAGAGTCGCGATGAAAGAAAGTCACAACATTTCTGGTGTTTATGCGTCGATTCAGACGGGGCTCTTGGAGAAAGGAAAAACTAAAAAAAAAAAAGAAAAAAAGTGTACCTGATTACTGATAAGTGAGCATTAAAATCTCGGGATCATTTCTAATATATTCCTCTGTCAATTAAACCAAACGCAACAGGTGCAGTAACGCAAGGAAAATACACGATGTCTTTTATTCGCAAAACCAATATAAAGGTCAATCCGAAATGAAAATAGAGAAAAGGACGAAGTACACGAAAACTTGAAATGCCAAACTTCAAATTGGCACAGCTGCAGTACAAAAGACTCGTCTGGGAACAATTGGCACCTCGCGTTCTGCTTCAGTGACTCCTCCGTAGTGCCAATTAGGAGCAGTTCCCTGTGAAGATTCCCAATTACTCACGTTTCACCTTATGGCCCCATGGCACTCAATAAACC
>NC_089796.1:73653862-73656362 GCF_040412425.1 Macrobrachium rosenbergii | reverse complement strand
TGCAAATATTTCGGGAAATGAAAAAAAAAAGTAATTCTGAACAGAAAATGTTCTATAAAGATATGCATTTTAAGGCTTCGTTTGTCGGTGAGGGGAATCTTTAAAATAACCGTTCATCATCAACACTGCTCTTACAGCTCACAAAGAGTAATATTATAAAATGTCAGGAAAAGAGGCCACGATGATACATAAGAATTGAGAACAGGTTAGAGAAGATTTTCCTTGAAATGATAAGTTACAAAAGATGATAATCATCGTGCAAGATCTTGATGTTCACGAAAAGAAAATCCCTAACCCAGAATATAGACTGATCATCACTTTCCCCCTAACCTTTACTTTTGTATAAATATGGGGTTTTCATGTATTTTTCAAAGGCGATTGAAACAAAACACCTTTAAATGATTGGACCTTTCCTTTGACAACTCCATATTCAAGGAAGAAAATTTTAGTGCAAACTTAAAGACAGAAGCAATTATACATATATATATATATATATATATATATATATATATATATATATATATATATATATATATATATATATATATATATATATATATATAAATATATAAACTTTTTATCACCATGCAATCGTTCTGCATTAATGCAGTTAATAACAAGACCTCATTTAAATGGTCGAAGGGAATTCAGTAAGAATCACTCGACCCTGACCAGAATTCGAACCTATTCGCTATGCCTCCTTATATCGAGGGTCACCGTCACCTATGATCAACCTGCAGGAAGATCTGTTCCAACACTTGTCAGGGTAAATGCATCTATCACGTAAAATTTACTTTCGGCGCAAGTTACTCCTAAGACACAGTGAATTGCTCATTAAGGGGTAACTTGTGGCATATTATTTGGAAGTATAAAAATCTTATGTCGTACAATTAATTACAAAACTATTATATATGCGTATATTCAAATACAGACTGGCAGGTAGACAGACAGAGATGGTGACAGACAGACAGACACACGTTTGTTTACACACACACACACACACACACACACACACACACACACACAGTATATACATTATATATAGCATATATATATATATATATATATATATATATATATATATATATATATATATATATATATATATATATATTCGTACGTATGTAAATATCCAACGGAGATGTTGGCAAAAACGAAAACAACTGTAAAGCAAGTCTTGAGAAAACTGAAATGAGTGAAAAGAGTAAAAGTAAACCATGTAAAAAGGAATATGAACACCTAAAATGGGCATCTGAAGAAAGGTAGAGCCTCTAATGCTACAAAATTGCAATAATGACTTTGCAACTCTTGCTGCCAAGAAAAAAAAATGTTAATTACAAAGGAATACGAAAAGTTTGTGGCCCATAATCAGGTTAAATTCGCAGTTCCCTTGTAGCCAGACGAAAACCTGACCTTAACAAACGAACGATATTGCTTGACTAAACGAACCTGTCAGTAAAACTTCCTGAAGAGAGGCGATATTCTTCCCTGATAATCGTTCTCTCTTTGCCTGTGCGTCCAAGCTACTTACAATACAGATTAACTTTATATTCAGTACTTTGTGGGTGTGAATAATCAGAATACAAATATACCAACTATTATCTTTATGGTAAGACTGTTAATCAAATGTTTTCTTCACTATTTGGTTGAATTTATCCCCATTAAAATGACAAGCAGCCAAATGGAAATTGCATTACTATTTACATGACAATTCAAAATCACCCTCACGCTGCATGATCAAAAGAGCTAAACTTTACATTTTATGAGTAACATACATACACATGCTAACACACACACACATACACACTTACACACACACACGTTGCTTGCGATACTGTCCTTCTTATCAGGGAAACCATGAAACACTAAGCGAGTACAGCTCTACACTGACGACGGACAAGGAATGTGTTAGTCACCTGACAGCAATTCTCAAGGCTACAAGGATCTGACTATAAACGCTTACCTGCTCACAGAGAAAACAGGGTTTATCCTTCGGCTACTAAGAGCAAATACTTCCTCTGACAGCCGCAAGGTGAGCATAATACATTAAAGTAGCTGGTGAATGGTGTTTTATCTCGGGGCCTTTAAATGCTCTCAGCTTATACGGAAAAATATTTGGGAAATAAAGCCCCTAAGAAACTATGATATATAAGTTCATGCACCGACTGCACATGTACATACACACACACAAATATATATATATATATATATATATATATATATATATATATATATATATATATATATATATATATATATATATATATATATATATATATATATATATATACACACACACATATATATATATATACATGTGCGCATTTGTGTTCTGTAATAACCCAAATTTCCTCTCAACTTTCTGATTTCCTCACACATTTTTAGGTCACTCATACTCATAAGGCCCCCGCCCCCACACAAAAAAATTAAAAGCCCTAATCCCAAGGTGAGATTAAAACCCACGCACAATCAGTTGAGGTCACGGAGCGCTGGGAAACGG
>NC_089796.1:73648862-73651362 GCF_040412425.1 Macrobrachium rosenbergii | reverse complement strand
AGATTTACTACATTGACATCCTCAGTAGAATAGTGAAATTTAAAAAACAAATCAGAATACAAAGATATAAAAACACAAGAACGTAAACTTAAAAGCTTAAAACTTAAAAATTTAAAAGACGTAAAATAATCTTGACATCACTGGTTACATCAATATATTTAAAGTGAGACAAAATAAAATTAGTAAAAACCAGCAAAAAAAAAAAAAAAAAAACAACGAAACAATTGAAGGTCAAAATAAAATTAATACTGCCAAAAGAAGAAGCATAAAAAGCGCAAAAACACTACGGAGTAAAACACCCACCCAGCGGGCAGTATCAAAGAGAAACTAAACAGAAGAACCTTCAGAGACCGAGAAACGAAAGACGAAGTGCAACGGGCCATTACGTAATGTACAATTGGGTGGAGGAATTCTGCGAGTTTAACGACGGAACTAGCTTTTTTATCATTATGGACTCTAAGACGTGAAGTTCGTTTTCATTTTGTACATGTCCTATGATTTGGAAATCTTTGGCCTCTATGTGTGTTTTACAGATCTTTGAGTGATTCCGAATATTTGATTGTTCTGGATTGGACAGTCTACTCCCTGTCCTAAAACTTACTCCTCTATGAGAGTCCAAGCGTACTTTTAGTAGCCTTTTTTGTACATCAACATAGGTCCCTCGACTACATCTAGGGCAAATATATTGTATACAACGTTGGATGTAAACATTGGACTCAGCTTGTCTTTTAGTATATGAACAGAGAACCAATGGTGACTGGGTTCTTAGGAATAAGTTTCAAGTTTAGGGCTGGTAGTTCCTTGTGTATTATATCAATTAGCTTTTTCTGAAATTGTCATCATGAAGAAACGGAAAACTCACATACATTTTTAATTTGGGAACAGTGCTGATAGAGATAGAGGTACCATTTTCCGGTAGAGTATTTTATTTAAGTACCTGAGAAAGAGTTTACGAGGAAAACAATTGTTTTTCAAAATAAATACCTAATTTAATGATTTCCTCGTGGAAACTAAACCAGGAAGATGTATGTCAATGCCCTGTGGAGGAGAGTGACAATCGAATTCAACTTAAAATTAAAATAGCAAGAACTATAAAAATTCATTCCTAGACCCGTGAACGTTCCTTTGCGGTAAATTCCCGTACTAAAACCTTGGTCATTCCTAGAAACCAATACATCCAAGAATGGATGTATTGGTTGTTGTGTACAAGCAGGTGGAAGGTATGGCGATGGGGTCGCCACTTGGACCCACGTTCGCAAACATATTCATGAATGCTTTGGAAGAGAGCTTTCTGGACAACTGTCCTTTATCTTTCCGGCCCCTTTTTGCCGAAGATACGTGGATGACACGTTTCTGCTTTTTAAACACGATTTTAATGCTGACGCTTTTCTGGGGTTCGCCAATTCCCAGCACCCTAATATAAAATTTACCCTGGAAAAAGAGTCGGAAAATACGCTTCCATTCTTGGATGTATTGGTTTCTAGGAATGACCAAGGTTTTAGTGCGGGAATTTACCGCAAAAGGAACGTTCACGGTCTAGGAATGAATTTTTATAGTTCTTGCTATTTTAATTTTAAGTTGAATTCGATTGTCACTCTCCTCCACAGGGCATTGACACATACATCTTCCTGGTTTAGTTTCCACGAGGAAATCATTAAATTAGGTATTTATTTTGAAAACAATTGTTTTCCTCGTAAACTCTTTCTCAGGTACTTAAATAAAATACTCTACCGGAAAATGGTACCTCTATCTCTATCAGCACTGTTCCCAAATTAAAAAAATGTATGAGTTTTCCGTTTCTTCATGATGACAATTTCAGAAAAAGCTAATTGATATAATACACAAGGAACTACCAGCCCCAAACTTGAAACTTATTCTAAGAACCCAGTCACCATTGGTTCTCTGTTCATATACAAAGACAAGCTGAGTCCAATGTTTACATCCAACGTTGTATACAAATATATTTGCCCTCTAGATGTAGTCGAGGGACCTATGTTGGATGTACAAAAGGCTACTAAAAGTACGCTTGGACTCTCATAGAGGAGTAAGTTTTAGGACAGGGAGTAGACTGTCCAGTCCAGAACAATCAAATATTCGGAATCACTCAAAGATCTGTAAAACACACATAGAGGCCAAAGATTTCCAAATCATAGGACATGTACAAAATGAAAACGAACTTCACGTCTTAGAGTCCATAATGATAAAAAAGCTAGTTCCGTCGTTAAACTCGCAGAATTCCTCCATCCAATTGTACATTACGTAATGGCCCGTTGCACTTCGTCTTTCGTTTCTCGGTCTCTGAAGGTTCTTCTGTTTAGTTTCTCTTTGATACTGCCCGCTGGGTGGGTGTTTTACTCCGCAGTGTTTTTTGCGCTTTTATGCTTTTTTCTTTTGGCAGTATTAATTTTATTTTGACCTTCAATTTTTTTTTTTTTTTTTTTTTTTTTTTTGCTGGTTTTTTACTAATTTTATTTTGTCTCACTTTAAATATATTGATGTA
>NC_089796.1:73636362-73638862 GCF_040412425.1 Macrobrachium rosenbergii | reverse complement strand
TCATTACTTATTTGTGCTTTCTCTGATTAAAATACATATACCTTGACCCCACGCCATCTATGAATAAGTTAATATGGAATAAAATACGGGAGATGTTGCTAAATAAATTAATTAAACTTAATTTACCTGTAATTATTTCATCATGTGATATGGGAAATTCTCAAATCTGCAGTGAAGGAAATCAACATGATGATGACAACGAGTCAACACTGATGAAAATTTAGCACTGCTGAAGCATTATTGCGGTTAATTACATTAAAAGGTAGTTACAGGGAGTCTAAAATATCATTTAACATTTTGAAAACTGGTTCACCAAAGTTTAGGATAAGCACGCAAATGACAAATCACAAGTATCAATTTTCATTTGCTTCCGTCGTTGTTTCGTTTATAAAATGGATTTAAATGAATTGCTATCCTAGTTAGGAATGACAAGTTATAATAATACAAACACATATAATGACAGTTTTAATGATGAATACAATGTTGAATACAAAGCACGAATATGATGATGACTATTGCTTATCTTTTACTGAATGACGTCAAGGGGCATTTTTCTGTTTTACACACACTCGAGGATAATCCTCTAATTAAATCGCTGTCGATGAACCATGCTGTTCTTAATAATTACTCCTTTCAGAAAATAAGTCATCCTCGGAATAACAATTAAACACCCGATGATACAAACAGATATCAAAGACACGTAATAACACAAAACTTCTAAAGAAAACTTATTTTCCTCGTGGATTCACACCAGCGACCACTGAAGAAGGAGGTCGACGGAGGCCATTAAAGAAGGGGAACCACAAATGCAACTGCGCATGCGTGCAATTGCAGCGGATACCGGTGGCCCCCTAACTATGGTTTCACATCCCGCCCCCCCAAAACTCCTCTCTGCCTCTGAGCAGTGAGTGGTTCGCATTTAATCCTCCTTCTCCCCAGTGGGCTTGAAAACAGATGCTGACACCAAACATCAAACTACCTCTTTCCTCGGGTACTGACGAAAGCATTCGCCCAATGCCCAGAAGAAGAAGAAATATACCTTAGTTTAACCAGACCACTAAGCTGATTAACAGCTCTCCTAGGGCTGGCCCGAAGGATTAGACTTATTTTACGTGGCAGGATCTGGCATTCATGAACTGGCAGAAGCAGCACTGGGATTCAAATGAGTTATTTCAGCTATCAGCGTGTAACTTCTATAAGGTATTTGACAAAAACGCACGCGAAACGCCTTTGTAAAAGGAGAATAACCGGACAATAAACAACAAAATATAAAAGAAGAAAACGTAAAAGGTCAGTCGAAAGCAAACCTAAAAATACTAAATTTGTCACGGATCACTGCAAGCCAATACAACGCTTCCACCAAGCGCTACGACTACTAGATCAATTATTCACTCTGTCCCGACAGCTCTGACAAAAGAATTAATTTCTTGTTTTCGAGAAGTGACGTGAAAATGTCACGCAGAGTAAAAGTTTAATGATAGCTCGCGGCTTCCTGCGCAGAAATGACAGTGGCATAAGGTCTTAGAGAAATACCACGATCTGTGGTTTGTTATTCTGTTTCCTTTAATGATACACAATACAGTGCATGACAGCTTTTCTACAAAGCCAGCCTAAATTCCGCTGTTACACAACAGCTTTACATTAAAACTTAGCAAAGTAAATATATACCCCATATGCATACACACACGCATATATATATATATATATATATATATATATATATATATATATATATATATATATATATATATATATATATATATATATATATATATATATATATATATATGTATATATATATATATATATATATATATATATATATATATATATATATATATATATATATATATATATATATATTTATATACGTGTGTGTTTATTCATAATGGAAATACTAATCACATATTTAATTCCACGTCGCTCATCTTAGCCAAGATTAATTCTCCAGCTGAAAATTAAAAAGAGTTTACTCATTTCTACTCAGGAGGAAATGAAAGCTAAAGCAACAGGGATTATTATCAAAGGGTATTACTTCTTAAAGCTGCATACACATTTAACTGAAATCACGTCAATTTTGCAGCTTTTCATTACATAATTAATTTCGGAGTTCAAAATCAATACATGATCTTTTTATTCTTGGGATATATACACATAGATACATATGTATATCCGTATATATATATATATATATATATATATATATATATATATATATATATATATATATATATATATATATATATATATATATATATATATATATATATATATATATATATATATATATATATATATATATATATATATATATATATATATATATATATATATATATATATATATATATATATATATATATATATATATATACTGTGTATACATATATAATTTATAAAGACAAGGTATCGAAGACCGTCTTCGAAAGCTTAGACTTTGCAAATTACAGAATCTGGAATCTAAACCACCCTGCCTTTTGAAGCCTAATACGAGTAATATG
>NC_089796.1:73623862-73631362 GCF_040412425.1 Macrobrachium rosenbergii | reverse complement strand
CTCCACATAAATCAACGTTCGGCACAGGGCTTACTTTCTCATTTATTATCGTGCAATGCCAGACTTCCCGCATAGGGGATTCCAAAGGTAGAGCATTCCTAATTCACTCGTTTCTTTCACTGAATGGAGACTGATAATTTACATAGAAACAACAATAAACCATCAACAAAGTTAACTAACGTCTCTCTCGTTTGCCAGGCGCATCCACTCAGGTGGCACTTATTCTAGGGCAAAATTTCACAGAATGCAAATTTTAGGGTGCAAAATCACTGAATGGAAGGGACTGGGGCATATTGTTTACCTCGTCATCTACATGCTAATTTGATTTTATGCCTGCAAATTCGCAGGGTAAAACCTTTAAGAATGAACTACTGCCATTAACTCACGGTTCCCCGGAAACATGTTTTCATGGTAATAATTTCTATTAAAATATGAAATCATTATTTCATCAAACCTAACACTCATATACATGCACTATATCCGTGTTAAAAACACCTTACTACAGTGCTGGTTTGTTAACCTAACCCAAAAGGGTAGTCTGCATGAATAGCAGCATGTTGCAGAAGAACTGAAACTAAGCTATAAAATCATGAATTTCAATAGAAAAAAAAAAGATGGCTTTCCTTATCGCACTATGACTCAAATATCAAAGTTATCTAAATTTTCAAGAGGGTTTGCAAATATAATTCACTGATAAACAACTTCATTTGCAACCAAAGTTTATCTAAGTGTGTTGTTGTATTCGCGGTTATGACTACAAAAACTAGCAATCACATATGATAATTCAATTACATGATTTACTTTACCGACATGGCTAAGCCAGTAACATTGAAATAAGAAAACATGTAGTTACTACTGTCGGAAATCTTCTAGCCAAAATATTACCGATAACTTAAAGGTTGAACACTCAGCGCCCAGTCTCCCAAGGGTAAGAGAAAGTAATGAAAGGCATTCCGTTACTTTCTGTTGATGACTGCACCATACAAGCTATTCTCGCTGTCGTGGGCCGAATTTGCTCTGGGAAAATTTCCGAATCCCTGGGAACGGGGGACGGCGTTGGTGATGGTTCCTGCAAGATATGAGCATTCGATAACCGAACAGATACTGGAGACATCGCCTTTGCATGGGTATTTTTATTTGGTTACACTATAGCAGTAACAGTGAACACAGATGACTGTCAAATGAACATTCAGATTGGCTATATGAATCACAGATAAACATAGAAGCTACAGCGACATTTATTACTTAACTGTATACATAGAAGCTACAGAAAAAATATATTATACACATAGCCGCTACATCGAAATTTATTATTTTACAGTATACATAGCACCTACAGCGACATTTATTACTTTGTACATAGCCGCTACGGCGATATTTACTACTTTGCTGTACACATAGCAGCTACAGAAAAATTTATTATTTTATACATAGCCGCTACAGCGACATTTACTACTTTACAGTATACATAGCAGCTACAGCGACACTTATTACCTTATACATAGCAGCTACAGCGACAGTTAGTACTTTATACATAGCGAGTACTGTAATTGAAAATCCAGCCCGATTACGAAATCTTAATTTTTAACCTTACAATATTAGTACTTAAACTCGTGCGTATCATATAACCATCTATCATAAGTCTGCAAGAGTTCATTTCGAGTCAGAATGACATAAAATTTGATCTCTGCTGGACCGAATGTAAGATTCCCTTTCGAAGCTCAATCTTTGGAAATGTCGGTCACGACAAAGTTTGAAGAAGAATAGGAACAATAGTTTAACAAGTAACAATATAAAATTGTTTATATTGTTGTTAAAACATTTTCATTGTTCCCATTCTTCTTCAAACTTTGTCATGACCGACATTTCCAAAGATTGAGCTTCGAAAAGGAATCAATTTATATTGTTACTTGTTAAACTATTGTTCCCATTCTTCTTCAAACTTTGTCATGAGCGACATTTCCAAAGATTGAGCTTCGAAAGGGAATCTTACATTCGGTCCAGCAGAGATCAAATTTTGATACCAGTAAGAAAACGAAACCACTAGCATGCACTACCTTCATCGCTGCGTCTTGAACAGAGCTTGCGAAGGCCAATCCTTATCACAAAAAATTTATTGATAAGTAGTGACAAAGCCAAGAGAATCCCGAGCACTGTCGTCACGGTGTTGTTGCACTTGCCAGTCTTCGAGTTGGAGCGAGCTTCCTCGGTGGTAGCATCTGTTGGAAGTTGTTTGCCACCTGTTATGAAGATAAAAGAAATTTACAACTATGATATCTTCACACAAAAAAAAAATAATCCAGCGAGGTCTGAAATTGTAGCCTATTTGCTGTGTAAATCCCATTTGAAAAATATGACTACATATCATCAAAAAGTTATCAAAGGTCCTTGCGAAATATTAATCATTTCAGGTTCTGTGTACTGTAAATATATCCGCCTTAAACAAAATATAATTGCAATTCCCATGATGTACCATTAAACAATGAATTTACTATACATACATACATACATACATATATATACATATATATATATATATATATATATATATATATATATATATATATATATATATATATATATATATATATATATATATATTATGTGTGTGTATATATATGTATTAATCTAATGGTCACTTTTACCAGATACTTCTGTAATTATAATAACTAGGATGCCCTCTCAACTTCTCGAATTCTTCACACTTCTTGGAAACTCTTATCAGTACAAAGTCTGAGATACGAATCCAAGAATATGAAGAAATTCCGATGCCTGTAGCATGATTTGAACTCGCACTCGTTGCACCAGAACGAGGTCACGTTACCCACCTGATCACGAGAAGGTCAAGTGGGAAACGCGACCTCGTTCTGATACTCCTCCCCTTTGGATCTCAGGCTCTGTAAAGACAAGCTTATTAAAAAAAAGTAAGAAGAAATCGAGAAGTTAAGAGGACATCGCGGTTTATAAAATGATTTGCAATATGGTTATCAACAGTACAACCACAACAGAAGTTTCTGTTTACTGATACAAGTGCGAGCAAATAGTCTACCTCGGCGAGCATTCACTGGAACAACTTGGGTCTCATCGCGAGTTTTCTCCACATCATTACCTGTAATTCAAATAAGAGTGAGTACCCTTCTGTTTGGTGGTGCGTTATCCCGCCATTTAATAAATTACAGGCAGGAGGAAATGGAGCAAGGTTGCAGTTTTCAAAGAACGCTGCGAAATGTTATAACTCTTGAGGACTTGTTACGATGAAGAAACGTCCCTTTAAGCGGTAGGTTTTGGTCAAAATTCCGAGCCGTGGTACCTGGATAAGGGCTCTGTTTATCTTAGCGCGCTGATCTTTAAAGTTGTTGAGTTTTTTATACAAATGATACGAAATCCATAACATATAAAGCTCGTAGTTGGAAATGACATTACAACATACTTATTCTATGGAAATGTATGCTAATATTCTGGTGCTATCACGCATAAAGTCTTCACTCTCAAAATTTCCAAATATTAATCCAAAGACGTTTTAAAGAAAAATAGCAAGAAGGACATCTTTTAAAACATTTCTTACGTAACGATCACAGTCCCTCAATGAAAAACTGATTATCATATGTGGACAGTGTTTTTAAAAATGACATGTTCATACTGCATTACAACTTTTTTTAAGTAGCACTACCATAGCACAAGATCGACGCCTAAAAGAAATCTAGGCCAAGAAAGAATTACAAATTTTATTGCTTTATTTTAAAACTAGCACTTCCAGGGTAAGAATATTAAGATGGTTCCATCTTAATTATTTTTATAATATGTCTTTCAATTAACACCTGGACATTTTGAGAGCGAAGACAGAATTCTTATCAGTGAGTTTATATGTGATAACACCAGATTTATAGCATATATTTTCACATAATATATATATATATATATATATATATATAATATATATATATATATATATATATATATATATATATATATACATATATATATGTATATATATACATATATATAATATGTATAGGTGTATATGTAGTATGTACTTTCACATAATATATCTACCTATATATATATATATATATATATATATATATATATATATATATATATATATATATATATATATATATATATATATATATATATATATTTATATTTATATATATATATATATATATATATATATATATATATATATATATATATATATATATATATATATATATATATATATATATATATATATATATATATATATATATATAATATGTATTATACCGGAAAGTTAGAGGGGAGAGAAGTTACTGCACATTCATCCTTTAACTGCTGAATAGTGGATGAACCCTCTAAGTCTAAGCAATAAAACATGTTGTTACCCGCTTCACCAGGATTATATCATTACAAGTGTATTGTAAAATCTACTGTTTTATTTTCGATGCTTTGCTCTTTGATGTACAACCAGGAAAAAGTACATTTAACTATTTAATGGTCAAATACTACTAGTGGCAGAGAGCAGACCTATTTAATTACATATTAAAAACCATTTTCCATCAGAATTTTCAGTTTGGTAAAGCAGTACATTCACGTGACACTGAGTCTTACTAGGAGATTAAAATGATTACTGCCGATATACAAAACCAAACATAGTTCAGGTCTTATGAAGTAATTACAAACAGTGCATGAGTGTTATCTATCTGATGGTGTAAAGAGTTATGAGGTAAACACCATTACTCAGTATGAACAATAAAATCTATTTTATCACAAATGGAAATACAAGGCACAAGCCACGAGAGATTTTCGACATTTCAGCCAACGTTATTTTAAACCTAAAAAATATTTTAAATACAAAAAAAACAACAAAACTTTGATAAAATGCAAGTCACAGCCTAAATTAATATGAGAATAATGATTTCTTTAGGAATACAATGATGCATACGCATATGAAATTACTTTACATAAAATTAACGTGTTTTTACACATGTGGAGCGTTAGGTTTGAACAACATGATATATGGAATATTCATTAAAAATTATCATGAATTATTAAGCACATTCAAGAAAGCAATGTTAGCCAGGGTCTCTGTTTAGTTTGTGATGGAAATTACTCCTGAACACATCTAAAAACAAATTAAATTTTCTGAGTGAAAGAGCTCCTGTTATCGCAGTGAAAGAAAATAAATTCGAAATCAGTGCAGACCTCGAGATCAAAACATGTAATAGCACCAACACAAGTCAGCATCCACAAAAGTTCCTGGAATCTGCATTCGAAGAGGTTATTGTAATTAACTCACGGAAGGATATCTAATTAATAGTCCCCAACTCCCACCCCACATAGAAAAAAGTTAAATAAAAGCTTTAGCCTTCGTATAAATACTCATGTAACGCTTACCATTACAGTCTTCTTGGTAACTCTTAGAGCACAGCGACAAGCGAGTGGAAACCTCGAGGCCAAGGAAAGTAACATTTTGGGCTGTTAACGTCTCTGTTTTGCTATTATTACTGCTGCCACTGAAAATGACTTTGGCATTCCCTGTAGATACCTGAAGGTAATTAACAGAAAAAAACATGTATAAAGGGGTCAAGGGCACGTGACATGAATCCACTCTCTACACTACCAAGCAGTTGTTAATTCACACTTTCTCTATCCTCCAAGATTGAGATTTGCAAATTGAATCCACTTACAGTTACTGCCTTGAAATTTCCCATACCTAACAAGACTGTCATGATATTTCAAATAATTTTTGGTATCCATTTTTTACTATTATAGTAACATTGATTTTTTTTCAAGGAGAATGTCTGGACAGTGGAAAATGGTATGCTTCCATAACAAATCAACTTTAAACTTCACAACAGTAAAAATATGACGTTTTACTCAAATAAAACAAGGAATAACATTAACAAGACTTGCGCTCGGGGTAATGACCAATTCCGTTAAGAGAGCGAACATCATAAGATACCAATTTTAATTTTACGTTTGGGAATCTGTAAACTTAATATCCTTGTAATTTTAAGCATTACTACTTAAACCAGATTCATGAATACACTTGGGGCGATACCTATCGAGATGTAATTTTGATCTTTTATTTCCATTTTTCTTAATTCAAACGAAACTACCGTAACATTAGCAAAATAATTTCTTGAGGTTCACTTAAAAAAAAATCGGAGTCCCAATCAAGGATGATATGGATGGAGGTTGACTGCTTTCATAATGAAGTCTAGGGGGGAAGGAAAGGCCACGAAATGGAAATGACACGAATCATAATACGTTTCTAAAACTTAATCATATAAATGACTTACATCAACATCTCCCGAATTAATATAACAATGACTAACCACAGGCTGAAGGACGGTGATGTTCATTAAGCAATCTCTGTTTATAGTTGCACTGTAACTTTTCCCTCCACCGATCGCCAACGAAGAAGCATCGTCTGGTTCATCTCCTCTGTAAACTTTCACTTTTACATCAACTTCAGTATCCTTTTCCTCTGGTCTTAAGAGTAATTCATAACGTCTAGCACCGGCAGTCCTAAAGAATAATGTTTTTGCCACGATGAAGCAAGAAGCACAGCCATCCATGAATTCATCGAAATCTGTTAATGTGAAAAAAATAAAAGCTTATTATTCTTGGTCACCTAATCACTCCTCTTATAAGGCATCGCATATGAGAGTATGTATGTCAAACAAATGCCCATTTCTAAAAGGGTCATCAAAATGTTGATAGCAGGAGTTTTCATTTTCATGGCTTTGATTCCTAATGCATAAATTCTGGAGGAAGCTGGAATGCTGATTTTTGTCACATAGGAACTAACAGTGCTATATTACAAAATGACAATGTACAGAATACTGAGACAGGAAAATATATTCGCCTTATTATCTGTGTACGCACATACAGACACTCATTAATGCACTGACTGTCAAGATAACCACATAACATTAAGTTACTTGAGTGAGAATGGATCTATTTCATCCCTAACAAATGTATCCTAATCCGACAAATTAAAGTCTTTATCCCTACCGGTGGTGCAATGGCTTAGGCTTAAACTCATTATCCTGTTACTTCAACCTTCTGAATGGTTTGTATGACCTACGGCAAAATCTTACATTTTTCTTACTTGGCGCGTCACTAGACATTGCAACCGATTGTATACTCCATGTTTCTGTGTTCTATGAGTTTGTCCCTTTCAGCTACTTCGGCCAGCTTGTTTTCTCATGGGTTACACAGTTCTTCTTTTAAATATCAAACGTTTTCTTCGTAACTTCTTTCTTTATTTCACTAAGCAAACGTGACACTCCTTTTTCAACCCTTTTGTAATCATGTAATATTTTTCACGGCAGCAATATGTCCCTGCCCGAAAGAGGCTGGGACATAACCTACAATCATAGTATATTCTTTTTTTTAATTTGCACTGGAGCATCTTCAAATGAGTCTCTTATGCATATATAAATATATATATATATATATATATATATATATATATATATATATATATATATATATATATATATATAT
>NC_089796.1:73611362-73618862 GCF_040412425.1 Macrobrachium rosenbergii | reverse complement strand
GCATTTTTTACTTGTTATAGTTTGATTCGAATCATTCGAACTGCCCCCCAGGTGATAATTTCTACAAAATGATATTTAAGCGTTTATAATTAATTTCTGGGAAAAAACGAATGATACAGTTTCTTTGAAAGATGCTATAAGATAAAAATTCTATTACAGACTTCTATCTGAACAGTCCACGTCGTCCACCATAGCATATCTAAAATCTCGCACCAGTAATTTCATTTCAGGGTACCGTAAAGAATTTTTTTTAAGGGGGGGCGAGCTAACATTCTATTTACAACAAAAGCCTAAGTACAGAGAAATCTCTGATTCTAATTGGAGAAATGATATTTAGGTAGAAGGAAAAAAATCAGGTTCAAACTCCTGTTTACTACGAAATGTGGCGTCTCGTGCTCCGTCAATCAAACGCTATTCCGGATATCCGTTGTAGATTAACGGTAACCTTCATCACTTGCGGTTGGGACGATAGCTAACCTAAAATCATTGAGTCATTAATTTCTTCCAATGATAATTAACTGTCTAAATCCTGAAAGCTTGTCAAGGGCCAATTTCGTTGACAATGGTTTTAGCAAAGTACCAGGCAATGTCTTTTTTTTATTTTTGTCTTCTAATGTAATTGCAAACGTATACGGTTTAAGGTTTCCAATAAATTCATAGAGATATTTAAAATATGGCACATTACGTTCAGCCGTTTCCCAGAACACAGGATGGCTACTGAGACCACGCAACTGGTATATCGTGGATGAAACCCTGCACAGAAAATTTCCGCTGCACCAGAGTCTTCAGCACCCACACAGATGGTTATTAAACGCACGTCGAACCCTCCTACTCACACAATGCACCAATCACCCTCATTCTGCATGTGCTCTCTCGCTTACTGTGGGTTGAGGCCCCTCCTTACCTCTTCCATACCATCTATCTAATCCTATACAGGCCTTCCTCACCTTCTTCCTTCTAATACCTCCAAGCTGAACATCTTGTCAACAGACTACATAATCCATTATTTCAACTTGACCACAACATCTCAGATCACACTGAGGCAATCTCTTCACCTACTACATCTACATACATATATTAAAAGCCTTAATTTATAAAATTTTTATTTCTCATTAAGCATACGTACTTGCTTTCCGTAAAGGAGAGCTGGTTCAACAAACACTCTATATGCACCAACTTGGCAACCATAGACAATTCAAGTCTCTTTGCAATCTTCTGCAGACACACACCCAGCTTATCTTTCTTGCTCCATCTATTCTGTGACTCGCTTCTTCTGTCATTCTATCAACTTTGGTAGCATCTCTTCACTATTTTAAAACAGTTTCATATTACATGCAAGCATCAACCATGCGATACTCCATTTATGACCCACTTTCTTATTCCACATCTTAATGACTATATCTGCCGTCCTTTCTCTGAATTTTCACAATACTATCCATACAGATACTGAACAGCTATGAAGGCACAGCACAACTAATCTCAGACAACTTTATAACAAACCTATTATTGTCTCACATGCATATTCCACCACACGTTTCACGCCTATCCCCCAAAAATTCAGTCACTCTCAGCAACTTGTGTTCCACATCATACATTTTCAACAAAATCAATGTTATCTCTTTTAGTATTACCATATGCTTTTTCTAGGCACGTGCTAGTCACATTCAGCTTTTTCCTTCTACTTTCTAACTTATCACATACTTGAATACAAACAAACCAACTGATCCACGTACCTTGGTTTCTCTAAATCCAAACTGTCCTTCCACAGTCAGTCCTTCAGTTACCTGATATATATATTAATATGCACCATATTTCTTTCAGTTGTCCCTACCATCTTTACTATTATGATGAAAAACAAAGAATCATTCCTCTCGCTCATTCCTTTGAAAATTTTCCACTCACCACATGCCATGGTCAGCCGCTCTGTCTCAATACCACAGTACAGCAGCATGTCATTTGTCATCCAATAAACTCCTGCTGTTTCTCCATTATTCCACTTCTTAATTACCCTCCTTACAACTTCAACAGTTACAGTCAAAAGATTCTGAATCATACACTAATGCTAGCCACTTTTGCACCATTCTGCACTGCCTTTTTTGGACACCCCACATTCAACAAATCTTTGAAAAATTCATCCAGAGTTACTGTAACTCCAGAGAGCATCTCTCCTTTTAATAATTTATTTTAAGGCCCAGTTGTTCATAAACCCTTCTCATTATTCAGCTTCTTCCCACCATTTTCATTACAGCCCATCGTTTTATCCCTTACCTTCTTTAATACCTACCTATTCTCCCGTTTGCATACATATAATCTCTTCCATCACCTAAAATAAACTTTTTTTTCTTTCACTAAACCTCTTACTGACTTGTTCCAGCATTTTCAGTTGTTATTTTCCTACCCTGCTTTACCCACACCCCACTGTGCTCTCCCAGATACCCCATCATTAAATTTCAATAAACTCTTGATCTACTTCCACTTCTGTCTTTAATCCTATATCGCAGTACATCCCTTTTCTCCTGTTTGTTCTCCCCACT
Organism: Macrobrachium rosenbergii; assembly: GCF_040412425.1. NCBI lineage: Eukaryota > Metazoa > Arthropoda > Malacostraca > Decapoda > Palaemonidae > Macrobrachium > Macrobrachium rosenbergii. The sequence continues at coordinate 73,616,328 of NC_089796.1, read as the reverse complement.
TTCTTCTTATCCAATTCAACTATATTTACAGCCACAATTTTGCAACTTCCTCTCCAGCCTACGTCAATATCAAATTTAGTTTCAGCTAAATAAAGTTTACCCAGTCCTGTTATCACCAATGCACCACAAAATTAACTCCACCAACTACCCTGAACTAACACATCATACTGAAAACTCCATTCCTCTCCAGTTTTTTTTTAATATACATGTTTAAACTTTCTTCTGTGCTTCCAATCATCAAGCCTCTTCCCACATACCTTTCCACAAGAGTAACTTTCATTCATGAATGCTATAATGGTGTTGCTGACAGGTACTGTCAGCAACACCATTTTAGCATTCAGGTCTCATAGCAAACCAATCCTTCCTGTTCTCCAAGAGCCCAGCCAGGTGCAGACTCTAACTCCCAAAATGATTCACTTTCACTCACATGTAATCTCGTATCTCGTGTGTGTGTGTTTGTGTTTTATGTTAGTTTCCCTTCTAGTTCTCAAGTTAGTATCCTTTTCAGTCCTCCAGTATCCCTTATCCCTTTTAGTTCTCACGGCAGTATCCCTTTTAGGTCCCATGTCAGTATCCCTTTCAGCTCTCATGGCAGTATCCCTTTTAGTTCCCATGTCAGTATCCCATTTAGTTCTCGCGTTAGCATCCCAAAACTTTACAGCCTACCGTGAGCTAAATGTCATGTTACAAATAATTTCCACAAAGAGTCACTTAGATACCCTCTTATTATTCCAATCATAAAACCAAGTAAAAATGTCCTTCCTAACAGAATGCTAAATCCAAAGGGCGTGTCTGATAGCGCAATGTACGATAAATGGAAAAGACGTAATTGGTAAAAAAAAAAAAAAAAAAAAACAGGACTTCCCTTGTTATGTCCCAAAGCGTAGGAGAGATTAACAGTCAATTATAATACTAGGAATAACAATAACATCCTTGGTTATTAGTCGGGAGGCCGGAAAGGAAAAAATACAATCTTCAAAAACTCCATTGCGACATGAAGTGATGATGTCAGTGTTCTACATGGAAAGGAAAAATATGCAGATAAGAAGTTCCACAATATTCCGGACACTCAAGCTGGTTGGTATATATCCTTCATTGCACGGATAGAAAACAAAGAAATGCAAAATGGAAATTAACCTATATCTTTGTATATTCGCCTTGAAACTGGCGTTCCTAAGGCGTTGTCAACTTGTAAGGGATAAAAAAAAAAGTCACACCCTTAATCGAATAAAAATGTCCCCTTCACTGTGGTGGAATACAGCATAACGCTATAATATTAGTCAGTACAAGAAAACAACCCTTATCAACATGTAAAGTATAATCGGTTACGCTATGAGATGGTGACTGACGAAAAGAATAATATAGTGAATACAGGGAAACAACGTTAAGAATACAGACCCTTTATCAACATATAACATATAACCCGCTACACTATACAGTAAGATGGTGACTTACGAAAAGACCAGGACACCAGACCTTGCAATATTCATCCTAAAACTGACAAAAAAGCAGAGAAGCCTCATCTGCGCCATGTCGATCACACTTATACGAGTCTATTGCCGCCGTTTCACATCTGTGTGTTGATGCACACGGCAAATTCCTGAATATAACAGCGCTTTTAGGATATCGCCTTCCGCCAGCCTTTCACACACACACACACACACACACACACACACACATATATATATATATATATATATATATATATATATATATATATATATATATATATATATATATATATATATATATATATATATATATATATTTTTTTTTTTTTTTTTTTTTTTTTTTTTTTTTGCTGTTTCTCCAGCCTCACCATTTTATCGCAGCATTTGCACTAACATGTACTCTCCGATTCTCTTCGAATGGCTACCTTGTCTGACAATATTCCGATCCGTATTTTCGTTGATGCACGACTCTGACTCATTGCTTTGACATATTTCTTTTTCCTAACGGTGTAGAAAGCATAATACGTTAGTGACTCTCCAAAACAAGACCCGGGTCATTAGGGAAAGCGCGCTAAAGGGCCTCACCTCTTAAGATATAAACTCTTGAACAGAGACACTATACCTGACGGCGTTCCTTGTCGCAGTACATCTTAGACCAGTTATTCTTAAACTGGGCGAAACTGCCCCGCTAGTGCCAGAGCCAAGGGCTGCAAAGCAGAGTTGCCAGATGGTGCCTATTATTTTTTTAATTTGTCATGTTAATTACAAATTGCCGAAAACGTTATCACTGCTTCCATATATTTTCTAATTATTATCTCAAAACATAAAAATTCAAAATATAAGTCAATTTTAATTTCAAATCTTGTTTATGAATTGCCTTTTATTGTTATGATAAGTATAATAGCATACAAATAGACAACATATTGTTTATAGATTATAGTTGGCAGAAATTTCAGGGGCAGGGAGGGTGTGGGATCTATACATAATGCAGAGGGGGGCCGCAAGACAAAAAAGTTTAAGAACCACTGTCTTAGACGGTACTAAAGGTCCTACAAAGTGTTCCTTCCACTCCCGGCAATATTTTTTTCTGCTCCTTGCTTTTCATTAATTCCTTTTGCCATCTCCCCAGCTTGCTGTCCAACTTCAATTTGAAATCATTCCACTTCTGGTGGTCTTTTTACGAACTCAAATAAGATCTGGCAAGCTTTCCTAAGAGGAATTATTCGGGATCTGATATATTGCAAATAGCGGAATAATGATGAATGCAAAAATAAATAAATCAATCAATCAATAAATAAATAAAAATCCTTCGGGGGAACCCATCGTTAAAATCCTTAATAATAATCATAACATCTCGAAACAGGGTGATTAAATCATTCGAAACATAGGGTAGATAAAAAAATCTCACACTTTGAAGTTAAAAAGATGAGAAAGAGTTATATTGAGCATCTTTCCTCTAAACTATTTCATTTTTCATTTATACCCAAAATTTCATTTTCATTTTATTCGCCTAGCCTGTACTTGGAGCTACTAGTGTTTAGTGGATGTTGTTTTACCTAATTACAATGCTACAGCGAAACACTCATCAGTCGTGGAATCATATTCTAATTTGCACGTAGTCTTCAACAGGCCTTCCTTTCATCATTCAACCAAAATGACACAGTGCAGAGAGTAACAATGATTTAGAAATTCAGCATTTTACATCTTCACTCCTAAATTCAAATGTTTTTATCGAAGAAATTATTCCTTTGTGACGGGACTCTCAGTCCATAGTGCATCATCTTTTGAAGGTCACTGAATCAGACGAAAATGAGACTTATATTAGTTAACATGCTTATAAGTCACAAAATAGCTCGCGACAATATATTCAGCCAAGGCCACAGGAAAATAAAAGGAGTACCAAGCGCTTTCGTGTTATTTCAACACACTGTACCTCGAAAATGTGTTGAAATAACACAAACGCGCTTGGTACTCCTTCTTTTATTTTTCCTGTGGCCTTGGCTGAATTAATTAACAGATTCAGCAAGGACAACACTCTCATCTGTCAGTTTTAAAGGTGGACAGTTACATAATTTTACACCTCTTGTCAATATCCGCATACGTACTGACTTTGCATTGATGAAAATAATGTTGATCTTATTCTTTGCATACTGGTCGCGAATTTTCAACAGGATATTTCAGGCGAAAAATTAAAGTGCAAAAATTCAAGCTCTCATCCGAAAGGGGCAAATTGTTCATCGGTATATTAGCTAGATGACATCTAACCCCGCAATTATCTACGTCCTGACTGGGACAATAATGAGCCCAAAAATTCATGAGTCCTGTGTACCCCCCGGTAATTCAAGATCGATGTATAACACTGTATGGAAATAAATCTTGATATACAATTATCACTAACTGATTATATCTACGAGAAATATCAGTAAGTTCCTAAAAGAATAAAAGAAATTAAAATAAAAGTTAACTTGTTATGATTATTAGTATGACCGTAAGAATTTTAACAGCAATACTGTATGCATAAACATTTTATTATGTAATATAGAAACAGAGGATGAACATTCGTTTTCACAGATTTTAACAATTTTTTTTATCAGAATTTCTTTATTTTCTTTAACCAATATCACAGACATACATACATACATACATACATACATACATACATACATACATACACAGACATACATAAATACTACATACATACATACATTACATACATACATACATACATATTAGTTACACATACATACATACATACATACATGTGTGTATGTATCTATGTGTGTGTATAGTACATATGGAAAACCTAACACAAGTTCTGAGACTGACATCATACGAATGCCGCATTTGAAAACCAGAGTGACCTAAATGAGGTTCTGATTGCAGAGGTGATCAGAACATAATCTTTACTATCCACCAAAATTCCGGAGTATAATCGTTTGAGTGAGATTACTGTCGTGCAAAATAGATTCCTCCAAATCTTATATCGGGCTGCAAGGAATTGGTTTACTTTGCTTGTAACAGTTGCAAAGACAAAGATCCAAAGTCCCTGTTTACACCACGAAATAATATAATGTCCTTCCCCTGAGTTTTTATTTGGAGCTGAAATAGATGAAATCTTTCATTAAGTCATAAAAGAATAAGCAAAAAGCGTAAATACGTCATTAATTTTACGGTAGGGAGGTCAATCACCTGAGGACTTTACGCAACGCTGTACGTTGTTATTTGTCAATTATTGCTTAAACGTACGCGCAATTATTCTATCAATTAAGGACAGCAACAGAAATAATGTAATGAAAAGCATGAAGTTAAAAATCAGAGGGCACTGAGGCGGTCTAACAGCTGCGAGATCAAGATTGCATGAATATGATACTGTAGGAATAAAATTACTAAAACATTCTTTATAATTTTACTCATGTTAAGTCGTGTCAAACATAGGAGGTGTGTGGTAACTTATGAAATTTCTGTACTGATGGAGAGAGAGAGAGACAGAGAGAGAGAGAGAGAGAGAGAGAGAG
>NC_089796.1:73593862-73606362 GCF_040412425.1 Macrobrachium rosenbergii | reverse complement strand
CCATCAATATATCTATACAAGCTTACAAAGGGTTATATGTTACAAAATCATGCAAACCATGTGGCAGGATCCTCTTTGGGGCCATTAAGAACATTAAAATGATCAAATATCAAGTGACTATGAACCCAGCCTATGGCCGGGCATGGCTAAGCTCCTGCTGAGGGCATTTGTATTGAACCAGAAGTTTCATTTTCTTAAGCTTAACAAGTATTACTTTCTTTCCACTGAGGCTAGTGAAGCCTACCAGTAGGACGAGTTCTTGGTTAGTGCTGCTCAATTCTACTTTTAACTTGGAGTTACCAACATTGTACTCAGTTGTACCAGCTGTTGCAATGGATAAAGCCAAGGTAGAAGTACCAAAGATGTGTGATATGTCAGAACCTATATTCGGACACTTTGATGGAGCACGAATTCAAGAACGAAAATGGATGAATGAAGCTATCAAAAACCTGGAGAAAGATGTTTTAGAGAAAGGCAATGCTGTTTCATGGTCAGCATACCACGCTGCTATGCAGGAACAAGATGAAGATCATATGAAAACCCTTTCTTATCTCCTTCCCTTATTTTATGAAAAGGCTGCTACACCAGCAATGATTAAACATGGAATGGATGTTGTTAGATTAGCAACTGAATATCTAAACCCTGAGCAAATTCCAGTCATTGCATTTGATGCCCCCCTTTATTCCCTAGCTAAATTTATTCAGTGGAGGTGGAGTGACACTCATGGGGAAGATAAAATAATTGTCATGTTTGGAGGTCTACATATTGAGATGGCTATGTGGAACACATATGGAGATTATTTAGAGGATTCTGGGTGGACAAATGCCCTGACACAAGCAGGTGTTGCTTCTCCAGGAACTGCTGACTCTTATCTTAAAGCATCTCATTTAACAAGAACCAGATATGCCCATCAAGTAACAGCACTGACTTTGGCAAAGCTACAGTATGAAGCTTTTATGGAAACTAGTGGTCCACATGATGATAAGGCTATGGAAGACTCTCTGGAGAAAGAAGATGGTTCAAGTCAGTCCAACATTCCAGTATTGGGACACAAAGTTCAGATGAGATAATTGGTCTTATTTTCATAAGGTCGCACCGTGAAGGAAACTTTTCAGTTGTATGTAGAAAGTGTAAAGAAATTAGTTCCCCTTTTTTCTTGTTTCTTGACCAATCAAAACTATGCACGTTGGCTTCCAGTCCACATCCGAGACATGGAGAATGTGCCCAGCGATTATGAAAGAGCTTTCAGAATGGCCATTGGGTAGTACACAAGACAAAGAAAAGATTCTCAGCCATGCCATTAGATCAAGCTCATGAACAAATAATGAGAAAGTTAAAGGTTTGGGAGGTCCAAATGTCTGACTGAGAATCCAAATAGTTTTTAGGAAGTGAATGGTATCAGGGCCTTTAATGTTGATGGAGTGAATATGAAGAAGGTCTGCAAAATTTGAAGATATACTTTTATCACTGAAATGTGTCCTTCACAAAAAAGATTAAAAGGATCACTTTTCAAACTCATGATGTGTTCTGTGATATAAACTTATATTTCATAATGATAGTGGTAATGAGTTGCTGGTCTTAGATACAAGAAATGTCATGGATGATTCCATGATAACACAGCTAAGAGTTAACAATGATTAGGAACTTTGCGCTTTTTTAAATGTACTACAAAGATTGATATCACAGACTGTAAAAATCAATTCACACCCCGATCAAAAAGAACAAACTAGCTCTCTTCAGATGCCCCAGGCCGAAATTGCAAAAGCAGAAAGTCGCGGGAATGGATCTCCTGAAGAATGACGTTTCTCTCTTCTCTCGATTGTATATTGTCATGCAACATAGAGGCAGTGACATGGATGCATTCTTTCAACATGAGAATCACCCTTTTCCACCTTCTTTGTCTAATGGTGGAAAACTGCGGTTTGGAAAAAGTCTGACATCCAAAACATAATCAAGAGTGAGGATAAGGCTAATGCACCAGATAATTTTGATGCAAAGTTTCTTGATGGAGCTGCTATCGTGCATATGCTACCTACTGCAAGTGTTGCCACCTTTAAGGAGTATGCTGAATGCATCTTCGTTCTTACATCTTGAAACAGCTAGAAACATGCCAGCGAATTGACATTGTTTGGGACACTTATATCACAAATAGTCTAAAAGAGTCCACCAGAGAAAAAGCGAGGCACAGGGATCAGAAGAAAAGTTGAAGAAAGGAACAAAATACCATTAAACTGGCAAGACTTCCTCAAAGACTCCAACAACAAGCAAGAACTCTTTGCTCTCTTATCTCATAAGGTTGCTAAAATGACAGTTCCTGACGAAAAAGAAGTTGTCATAACTTCAGGACAAGATGCCATAATTGTTGGTACTAGTCATGTAATCCCAAGATGCGACCACGAGGAAGCAGATACAAGGCTGCTAGTTCATATTCAGGATGCAATGAAAGAAGGTCACAAGAATTGTTTGATCAGGACTGTGGATAGTGATGTCCTTGTCATTTTGATTGGAAAATTTCATCATCTAATGTCAATAAGACCTGATTTGAATATCTGGGTTGGTTTTGGCACAGGAGAAACTTTACCTACCATCATATCAACACAATTTGTGCCTCTTTAGGCGAAGAAAGATGTATATCCCTTCCAGTATTTCACTGTTTTACAGGATGTGATACAACTTCATCCTTCTATGGAAGAGGTAAAACTACAGCATGGACAGCATGGTACCATTATCCTGATGTAACTAAGGCATTTATGTTCGTGGCACAAAACCCTTTTACAGATCTTGACAAGAAAGTTATCACTTCAAACCTCTAGAGCGTTATACAGTTGTCCTCTATGACAAGAGCAGTGATGTTGAATGGGTAGACAGAAGCAAGAAAAATATTGTATTGTCAGAAAGAAAAAAACTATGGAAAATATTCCTCCTACTCAAGATGCTCTGCTCCAGCACACCCGAAGGGTCATCTATCAACAGGAATATGGTCAACTTGTGACAAATGGGAACAGAATCTCCCATCTGCTGAAGGCTGGGGGTGGACTTTCAAGAGAGAATCACAGGCATGGACACCAAACTGGATCACAAGACCTATAGCATCCAAAGCATGCAGTGAGCTGATTAAATGTGGTTGCAAGAGTAAAAGTGGATGTGGCACACGTTGTGCTTGTAAGAAGGCAAAATGGAAATGTACAGACCTGTGTAGCTGCAACTGTATAGTTTGATCTGTTTTATGAAGATCTTCTCTTGGAAAGAGTGATTTTTTTTTTTTTGTATATCTCAAATCTTTCATATCTAAGTATCATTGATTGAATTTTACAAGCTTTTCACCATGATAATCATCTTGTTAATTTTTACCAAAGGCATGCAAACATATTTAGTTCCATTTTTGTAATATCTCTGCCTTCTTCAACTTCTCAATGATGCTAGTTTATTGATAAAAAAAGAAAATATGATATGTTTCAGAAAATATGTATTTTCTCGGTTGAACTAGAAGCAAAACAAGGTATTTTGATAAGTGTGCTTTGTATTTGTATTGATTTAATGTCCTTGCTATACACTGAATGTTTTTGCAATACGTCTAGGTTTTTTGTGGTATTATTTAATACCATAATGTGTGCTATGCTAAATCTTATGTGATATGTGAAAATAGTCTCATATATATAAATTTTTTTTTTTACAAAAGGCCTACAAGCAAAATTGGGTCTATTTTTGTGATATCTTAGCTTTATAAGTTTTTCATTTATAGCTCTAGTCTGTAGCTAGATTTTACTGATAAAGAAAATTCTATTTATGTTTGAAGAAAAAATGGAGTATTTATTCAGTTCTTCTAGATATATAACAATTATGCTGTAAAATTTGTATTGTTATGCATTTATATATCCTTGCTAATAGAATGTTGCTAGCAATAAGCCTGTTTTTTGGTCAGATATTTTTTTATTTTATCTTCTACATACGCTTTATTTTATGTGATATATGGTGTACAGTTTCATTTATTTTACAATAGGCCTACAAGAGGAGAAAGGTCTGCTCTCATGATATTTTATCTTTATAAATGTTCTAACTATGATTCTAATCTTTTGTGATCAGAATTTTTCTGATTATAAAAAAAAAAAAATTATTTATTTTTTGTCTAGAAGCAAAACCAGGTATATATTTTGATACTAATTATGCTTTAAAATTGTATTGCTATAAGATATGTAACCTTATTCTATAAAGAACGATATTTGTGTACCATACCCATTTTTTTTCCTTAAGATTAATTTGGGATTTTTACTGCATATGCTTAATTTCATATGATATCATATTAGAAATGCATCTGATCATAGTTTAAAGTGGTTTCACTGATTTTACCAGCCACAAAACATATGGATTGATATAAAACATGCCTATCAAATGTTGCATTATCTATTCTATTTTTTTTCAGTGGCAGCCATCTTGAAAATCAATATGGCGGCCAAATAAGGGTTTGATTGATTGGTTCCGGGGATAAAATTGTTTCTATATGCAATATCTACAAGTTTGCAAAGCTGAAAAATGCTTTTTGTCCAGTACAAGTCCTCAAGAGTACTGGTTATCTGCCTGACAAGTACTTCTCCTCAAACCTACAATCTACAGTGTTCCCAAATTGAATTTATGCTAAATTTCCATTTTTATTTGATAATACTTTAGAAAAAAACTTTCACAACAGATCCAAAGTAAGTTTGGAGCCATTAAGGTCCACCTGATACCTGTTAATCCTCTCACCATCGGGTCTTTTTATTTAAGTAGAAAGATGTTTATGCCCTTTATATGTCCTCCGGGTGTGTGCAAGTAGCTATACGTGTCCTAAATGTAATTTAGAACTTATATTGGATCCACCAGAGGCTTCTTGAAGGTACGGATAGACTTTCATCGTGGAGTAAGCTAGGACAGGTGGTAAAATTACAAACCCAGAGTTTTCGAATATCAGAAATCACTCTAGAATATGTAAACTTCAATTGAAAATAAGATTTTTCTGTTTTAGGGCGAGCCTCTAGCAGCCATGAATTGGCCAATTTAAATCATTAATGATTAAACGACCGTCCTCTTGTTAAACAGTAGCCAAACTCTGCCGGCACACACTGTACCCTCTATAGTCTTTCGTTTTCTCTGCCTAGTTTAACATTGCCACTGAATAGGTTGGTCCATATCTTCTTACTTTTATATTTTATATATATATATTTTTTTTTTATATTGTATATTTTTAGAGAGATTTTTGTTTGTTTTTTATTGTCCTTTCTTTAATTAACCTCTTCTATTTTTATTTTTTTTTATTTGCAACCAATTGTGCTTAATTTTAAAATTTAAATTTATACTTTTTGTAATTTATGTTATTTATTTTATACAGCCCTCGAAATGTAATGAAGCCATTACGAAACGTTTAGGGAATAAATTGGACCCTTTTAGCAAGTCTTTTATGTCCGCCTCCCCATTGATGTATACCTCGGCTGTGCCACCGCTGAGCTTCTGGATATATATATATATATATATATATAGTTATATATATATATATATAGATATATATATATATATATATAATATATATATATATATATATATATATTTATATATATATATATATATATATGTATATATATTATTTTTATACATACATTCATTTATATATATATTGTCACTTGACATATATATGACCACGGCTGTTTCAAACAACCTACAGGGGTGACGTATTTCATGAATAAAATTACAAACAGGCAAGGGGGAACTATCATTTGAAAAGTGGAAACAAAACACAATAGAGTACAAATGAAAATTTGATTTGAGTTAAGAGGTGAAAGGTTACCATGAGTATTTTCTTTTAATTTGAAAATAACGAATTGCAAATTGCAACAGAGAAAAGTCGCAGTTGCGCTTATGAAACGATTTTGTAAGAGGCTGTCAAATAAATGGAAAATAGATTATGAATGGATTACAGTACAAGGAGCCACCAAAATAGACAAGTAATCATGCATACAAACATTCAAAGAACTCAAGTAAAGCTTCAGTGCACCGCCTGATAATTGACGGGCATAAACCCCCCCTCCCCACAAAGAGATAAGGAGGTAGGGGGTCGGGTCATGAGTCCGAAAGAATATATGACAAACCTGACGTATACATATCATGAAAGAACAAGTGATACATCATTTTTCAGTGCTTAGATTGCCACATTAACGAGATCTATGTATCAGAGATCTATGTAACGCTGTGCTTTGTAATATCAGTTACTAGCTATTTTATATCGAAATTAACGCCATGGTTAACTTAGATTATTGCCAGATGCTAAGTAACAGAAATCTCAAAGTAAAGAAGCTTCGGGGTGAAAGGGTAAAGATGTTAGTAAGCAACTGCCAGTTCCTGAATAGCGAACTGTGCACTCAATGTAGCTTACTTTCAGCTCATGTCAAAGACATGTCCAAGACATAGCGAACTGTACACTGAAAGTAGCTTACTTCCACCTCATATCAAAGGCATATCTTTCAATGAATGACTGCGTCAACTGTCTTCAACATCCTGCGAACGAAAAAAAAAAAAAACTTAGAGACCACAATGAGCATTAGGATGTTAAAATTCGAAGACCGCAAAAAAAAAAAAAAAAGTTCATTAACTTGAGTCATACACGCAAGAAGTGAAACGAATACGCAGAGAGACCAAAAAAAAATACAAAAACATACAACGCTGGTCACAGCTAAGCGATTGTAACATACTACCCACTGCTTACGCTGCGCGGAAAATATATTTTCCATGTACTCATCTACATATTAAGTACACATCCGGTTCGGAATACATTAACAGACTCTCCTGTCACTTGAGACCTCAAGAGGCAGGGCTCTCACAGATCCACTTTAGAATTATTGAGTGTTTGTCATTTTATTGGCATTTGGGTATACAAGACATCGGAGAAAAAAAAATAATTGGATAGATTAAATTTCACTATTTGTCTCTGCATTATGAACACCCTGTTCGTGTTTATTTCTTATACTGATCAAGGTTGAAGATTAGACAAAAGCAATTAAGCACATCAATAAAAAGTCACTAATTAATAAAAAAAAATTACTTGCGAAACAGGATCACTTCACATTGCGAAGAACAACAGCTGAAGAATACTTAAACCAAATTTTTTAAGCTGATAAATATGTTTAGAATAAGACAAGTTCCTAATCTATAACACTTCAAATCAGTAGTAATTACGTGAATGGAAAACGGCAATGATAGTGATTTCACGCCATGTGCATCTTTATAACACATTTGAGTAAATACGTCTATATAATATCAGATTACATGATATTAAAATATTTTGTGTATGAGCATAAAATGGAAAATGGTAGCAATATCGCAAGATTACTGAAAACGTTCATAACTGAGAGAGATGAATACCATCATAATAAGGGACATATAAAAATACGGCCGCTTTTGAATTCATTGGTAACTCATTACGCGTGCTGTTTCAACTCTCCTTTTAGAATTCAATATGCATACTTGCTCCAATTTCGGCGAATAATGCCACACGAGGCACGTGCAACTTCTGCTCTTCAAAGCAAGGAGACCAAAGTGGACTGGCCGTGGGGTTAAAAATGGAGTGAATGAGATGGCATTCATTAGTGTCTCCGGGCAAGTCATTACACAACGCTTCGGTAATTGAAAATGATTACATAATTATGCCATAGTGACCTTAATACTTTAAACCTCTTAAAAATGCGCTTTGTAATGTAAAGCGCTACTAGACAGGTTCATTATGAAATGAATACAGATTTGATAATTATCAAATACTCACTTGCTGATAATGTTATGGTCTAAGGTACTTGCGTATAAGCGTATTATGCTTACTTTATATGTGTATGAACGTAACAATGCATAATTGTTCTGTATCGAATATCTCTGAAAACAATATCAACACAGGGAACCACTTAGCTCAGCTGATTCTACAACTTCAGCTGTTAGTTTTGTATTTTGAGCTCTTACATCTCCAAAACACTGTTATTGTCGTAAAAATGCATTCAAATTCTCAAACTGCCCAGTGTGAACTGAGAGTTTAATATTAAAATTTTGAAGGGTGGCGTCCACTGATCCTGTGGATATTTTGGTAGAATAGAATTTATCAGAATCTGGGGAGATACAATGTTAGCCTGGATGTTGCTTGAACTAACATCACTGGTAAAGCTCGACTTTGAAATTGTTTCCGTTGTAAAGGTTTTCCGTCCTCGACTAAAACTGGTGGAAGTTATACCCAAATTTACTTCGTTCTTATCAGTTACTACCACAGCCACTAACTCCAATTCCGAATTTAACCAGTAACTTGTCTATGATGGTAACTAGTGTCTTGAACTGTGCCTTCTTGCCATAATGATGTTGTAGAAAAAACACAGGGAAACTTACTTAATGATTTACAATATAAGAAGACAAGGTATATCTAGGCGAGGAATGGCAGGTTTGTTCTCCTGTTGCAAGAACGGCTTACTTGGCAAGGAAAAATCGTTTTCAAAAGTCAATTCAGTTCATAAAACATTCATAAAAAGTGATAATCTTTCTTCAGTTGGCGACGTAGGTAAATAATAATACTTCTTTCATCCGTTAGGTATGTAAAATAAAAATCCGTAAACGTAAATAATAATTTTACTTTCCCTAGTCACGTTCGGGTTAACAGAACATAGAAAACACACTTGATAAATGGCGATTTAGCTCTTAAATAACAAGAATGACTTCTTACTCTCTTTCAAAATAGAAGCATCGTTAAAATGATCGAAATTTAAAAAAAATACTTTTGATTGTCCAGCGTGCAACTCTTAATAAAATGAATACAAATTTAAACATGGACATAGTGCCTAAGTGCATCTACTCTCTCTTCACTTTCAACTCAGATTTGACCGGAAACTAAAATGTAAGGAGTGCTTTCAAGATATCATCACTTACAACCAAATATAATCCTTCGGAAACAATGAATTCAATCTCATAATCCATTCCTCTCTATACTCATACCAATGAATCAGCGTTTCTTAAGGCTTAAGGCTTTATATCCGGAAGCTATTTAGATTTATTTTCATTACTGTACAGCTACTGCAGCGTATAATCAAGGCCACCGAAAATAGATCTATCTTTCGGTGGTCTTGGTATAATGCTGTATGAGCCACAGCCCATAAAACTTTAAGTACGGCCCGATGGTGGCCTATCCTATGTCGTTGCCAGAAGCACGATTATGGCTAACTTTAACCTTAAATAAAAATAAAAATTGAGGCTAGGAGGCTGCAATTTGGTACGTTTGATGATTGAGGTGGATGATCAACATACCAATTTGCAGCCCTCTAGCCGCATTAGTTTTTAAGATCTGAGGGCGGACAGAAAAGAGAGCGGACAAAATCAAGTGCAGACCGACAGACAAAGCCGGCACAACAGTTTTCTTTTACAGAAAAATAGAAAACACCTTTGGTGGCCAGTGTTTCTGTGGCCGTGAGATAGTATGCCCAATGTGGGTAATAAATTACACAATAAAATTGAAAGTTCCCTGACACATTACCTTTCCGGTTATAGCACCAACAACAAACATCTGGCGACAGTATCGTAATAGAATCATGAAGTATTTCCTAACTTCCCGTGAATTTTCATACAAACTTATTTTATTTCAACTGATTCCCTTCGTTACATTTACTAAAAGTAAACTGTTAACCTCATTAAAGGATCGTTTTCCTTAATGTGATCTTATCAGGCCCGGTTAACCTATGACTATTTTCCCAGGTAATTCCTTCTCCGATGTCAACACAGATATTAATAGTCCCTATGGTCTCTTTACAAGTTAGGCAAGGTTTATAGTACCCATTTCTGTGCAATGCAAGGGTCACAACAGACAAAAAATCATAGAAGACTTATCAGTCCACATTTAGAGTCAAGTAAAATTGTTCATATACCTTTGCATCCACTTAAATAATGAGATGAAATATTATATGTAAAAGACACTGTAAAAAACACATAAACACCTTTCAATCTCGAAATGTTCAAAGCTGCTTGGAAAAAGAGATCAGCTCCTTTGAAATGAAATGTAAAATCTTACTAAAATCATCATCTTTATCGTAAATGGATTAAATCTGTGAAAACACTACGATAACCAACCATAAATCGGTATCATTATTATTATTATTATTCTTATTATTATTATTATTCAGTAGATGAAACCTATTCATAGGGAACAAGCCCACCACAGGGGGCAATGACTTGAAATTCAAGCTTCCAAAGAATACGGTTTTCATTAGGAAGAAGTAAAAGGAAGTACAGGGAAATACAGAAAGAAGAGATCCCACTTATTAAAAAAGAAAAAAATAAATTAATAAATAGATAAAAATATATTAAAATGCAAGAGGAATAGTATTAGGATAGTAATGCATTGCATTTTCGCTTGAACTTCTGAAGTACAAACTGCACGACATCTCTGGAAGGCTGTTCCACAGTCCAACGGTGTGAGGAATAAAGGACCTCTGGAACTGAGAAGTTCGACAGCGAGGCACATTTACTGCATACTGTTGCTGCTGTTTAGCGAATCTGGTTGTTCTCGGCAGATAAAAGGGATCAGGGATCATTTGTGAATGTGAAAGATCTCTGTTGAAATACAACTAATGTAAAAGTGACAAACAAGAGACCATCTGTCGATGGTCCAAGTCATAATTGCTACTAGTAGGAAACAGAAGCCTACCACCACGAACCACTCTGTCTAAAAGAGATAAATCTCTCGGAGAAGCAGACATCCACACCAGAGATCAGTATTCCCGTAAAGGAAGTACAAATAACCTAAAATAGGTTGCACTGATTTTATCACTGTTATAAATACATGAGGCCTTGCGAACAATAACTAACTTTCGTGCGCCATTTGCTGAAACTTTCATTAGATGTTTCTCAAAAGTTAGATGTCAGTCAAGTTACACCTAGAGTAGTTAAAGCTTCAGACTCAATCAGCAAAGTTCCATCCATGAAGGAGAGGATGGGGTGGGTAATCTATACTAGATCTGCTAATTAATGATGTTCTGGTTTTACTGGAGTTCAGCCTCATACCCCACCGACTACACCATTCCCTGAGGGCAGCTTCATTTCTCATTACTGGAGACTTTACTGCACCCACAAGTGTTGCATCATCGGCATACTGAACAATCTTGTTTTCCAGGCCAACAACCATATCACTTGTACACACTAAAGTAGCAGTGGTCCAAGAACACTGCCCTACGTAACTCCAGACACAACAGGTCTTGGTTCACTAAAGATCCCTTCCACAGCAACTCGCTGCTGCTTGCCTGTAAGGAAATCTTGAAGTAATCCTAAAACATATCCACCCACTACAAGATTCTGAAGTTTATAAATAAGTGCCTTTTGACTTACTAAATCGAAAGCAACACTAAAATCTATTTGAATTACTCTGAACTCAAAACCCTTATCAAGGTTCGCTTGCAAATGGGATGTCAAGTCTAAAAGAGCATCGCAGGTACCCATCTGCCTCCTGTATGCATATTGACTACCAGCTAACAATCCTTTAGATTCCACGTACTTATATAGTGGCTTAAAAAGAAGTTTTTCAGTAACTCTAGAGAGCACAGGAAGAATAGAGACTGGCCTGTAGTTACTGCAGTCTGCAGATAAGGCACTCTTTGGAACAGGCACTATATTACTAAGCTTCCACTCATCCACAAAGATACTATATCGACATAAAAATCTTTTTTAATCTAGTAATCTTGCGAGACAACACACTAGAAACTTTTTTTCAAAAACAAAGGGAAGAAACCATCAGGATCTTCTCCATCCCAGTTATCAAGATTATCCAGAAGTTTCTTAACATCCCTGGAGCGAAATGCAAATTTTGTGTATTAGGTTCATGATGACAAGTGTCAGGATGATACAGTAAGGATGATGCAGTGATTAACTCTAGAGTATCGAGACAGATGTCTATCAGGAACCTGTTTACTATCGAATAATATTTATTTATAGGACAAATATAAAATATATTTATTTATAGGACAAATATAAATAATAGAAAGTTTAAGATGACACATTATTCGAGAGAACAGATACAACAAATCAATATTTACAGTGTAGCAAACGAGATGTAACCTATACTACATAACAGCTGTTGTATATATTTTTCTTTCATAATAAAGGCTTTACATTCTGATAATCTTACTTGGTAGCGACAGTGATGTTATTCATGAGATTAAAGGGTAATCATGCTTATAAAATGAAGTCACTAGTTTTCGTCATTTGTGATAAGCAATCGTGTTGTATTATTTTCTCTCTTCTTTTTCTCTCTTCTCTCTCTCTCTCTCTCTCTCTCGCTAAAAAATCATAAACAAGGTACAAGTAAATAACAAAGTGTTCATACACGGACGCATGCATAAATTTATCTTCAAAAGTCATAAACACAAAAACGAGAGAAAGGGAGTTATTGTGAAATCTTTCACGATACGTCGAGATGGAAGAAGCCAAAAGATAAGGTGAATAACTGAAGGAAACGCTAATGACAA
>NC_089796.1:73568862-73586362 GCF_040412425.1 Macrobrachium rosenbergii | reverse complement strand
GTCATACTAGGTATGACCGGTATTTTGGTGTGGCGTTTGAGATCTTATACAGTGTCCTAAGCAGTTATGCATAGTGTGTAAGATGGTAAATACTAATTGCGAACTGAGAGAAGGCTTATCTTGTTATGTAGGCCAAAGGCTAGTATGGTCCAATTGCAGCTTCTTCAAACTTTCTAAAACCATATAATTTTGAAGCACTGATGTCCTCTAAAGTAGAAAACAGCTGGTAAACACGAATGAGCTGGAATTGCTGTCCCTGATGGTCCGTTTTTTTATTATACCCTAAAAATGATCAATTTTGGCATACGGTTTGGCATATTTGGGTTTATCTTTATAGCCAATATGATTACTAATATCAGGTAAGATCTAACAAGCTTATATCCAAAGACATTATACGAGTACCATACAAGCAATGATTATCATGTCTGACGACACTTATTTCATAAACTCAAGTTAAATAGCAGTACCCAATATTTTTCTCTTTTCAAAAATTATCTTATAATTTTTCCGAGTTTTTCTTACCATGGTTAAAATATCTAACTATGCAATAATAAGACAAGGTTTTCCTATGGTACTTGAATATTACTCCTAGACCAAAAACTTCCAAAGATACACCATGTCACTTTGAACTGACTTGTAGATGGAACTGTACAAGTATTTGTTATCAAAATTAATCACTGAGAGTCAATGTTCTCTAAGATTTTCAAGACTTCAGTTTAGTTAAGTGTTCCTATGCACCTGGCTAGGGAAAACCTAGAATGATGTTATATTTGTGCACATATTTACATCTTCTTTTGCAGTAAGATGCCTCACTACAGTAGGTCATTTTACAAGCATCTACTGTATAGTAGTTTATGTAAGGTATGACTTAGGCATATGTTACATGGCAGACAGTGGACAGGACACAAAGCACTGTGTTGCATGCCCTCACAGAGGTCAAGAAAAGGAAACAGTTGGTGAATCCTACCACCACTGAGATGAGGGGTGAACTGCTGATCTCTGTAGCTTCTGCATCTGAGGAGATTCCCTCTAACATCCAGTTTTCTGAGCTTCTTGGAGAGCAAGCCATTGATGAACTCACTGGGAAGCGACTGCAAAAAGGTGATGACTTCCTTGAAGAAGTGAAACGGCTGACTCTGAAAACACTAAAGGACACGAACAAAAGCCTGAAAAGTGACAAACAAACAACGTGAACCAATACAAGCTGCCAGATAAGGTTTCCTTCCAGCTTTTGGTTACATCACGGAAGACAGACCTACGAATATGTCAAAGGAACTGATGACCTACCCCTTAGTATTAGTTCCTTACTCTGGCCATATGTGATGGATACTTCGGGAAGAAATACAAAACTTCAGCATTCCAGAAGCAATGACTGTGCTTTACACTTGAACAGCAGGCATCATCTGTAATGGATAATAGCAAATCCTCAATTCAACAGAAGCCCTAGATCAAAAGTTCAAGAATCGTAGTCATCACTATCCGAGAGAAGAATCTAGATTTAAATGTCCTCTTCATCTTATTGTACTATGCCGCATCAATGGAATACATCTCAGTACTGTTTGACATGGCCACTAAGGACAATACAGAGGCTGACCAATGTCAATAACAAAAATTTTCATCTCTTTATGGCTCTCAATACTCACACTGGCTGCAACAGTATATGTTCATTCAAAGGGAACGGAAAAAATTAAGATTTGCTTTATGAAATCAGTACATGCATGGCAAAATGGACAACTCCATGAGTGTGGTGTATATCAGACAGAGGGTGTCAAGCCTTGACAATATGTGCCTGCTTTCCATCGATCAGGGAATGCTGACATGTTAACTGCACCACCTTGGTGAAGCACACTCCAGCAGCATTTCAGGAGAGTCGACCACCAGGTGAGAATCTGGAAGAGAACATAAGTTCCAGGGCAACAAATTCAGAAACTGAGCGAAGGTCACCTCTAGCAAATTGCGAGAAAGCACTTGGATTTGAAGGAGATATTCTTCATCAGAATCTAGGTGATGTAGCAGAAATGGTATTAGACGATACACAGACATCTGCAGTAATGAGGACATTGCTGATGGTGTGGAACAGACATACATAAACACACACACACACACACACACACACACACACACACACACACACACACACACACACACACACATATATATATATATATATATATATATATATATATATATATATATATATATATATATATATATATATATATATATATATATATATACTGTGTAAATTGTACATTCACAAACTCCGTATATGACACGAGTTCCGTAAGGCTAAAAAGAAAAAATTCGTCGGCTGAGACAGCTAAATCATCTTTGAAATATTTATGAAGCTTCGTCTCTTTTGTGTTGTCTAGACGAGAGGGGGAGGGAGAGAGGGGGAGACAGAGACCTTGCCCATGTAATGAATATTATATGCCTCGTAGGAGACTTCCGATATCACTTCTTACTCTGAACCAATGTCTCCCAGGAAAATAAAGACCCCTTCCATCTTTGGATTACTTTAGCCATTCTCTTTCCGAATAACCGAACGAACATAAAACGGGTAGGCTCCTTTTTGCCCGCTTAAGTTCCGAGTCTTGCCAGAGGTACAGGTTCCATTACTTCCACAACAAGTCAATGGAAATTTTACAAAATTTCTCCATTTTCCAGAGGGGTTCCATATAAGAATTAGATACCCCCTGAAATTTCGTTAACAATTTTGCAAAACATTCTCCTTACAGAGTCAGACTGTCACCATATTCGTATGCTTTTTAAATCACAATGATATTGATATGGTAAAATACATACGCTTATATATCTATTCTAAGTTGTTGTATATGTAACCAAAGGGTTAAATGTCTTCCACTCTACGGGCATTAAGAAAACATACACATTCTTTATCATCGGGCATAAAATAATTGAGAAAGGCTTAAAAAAATTTAACAATTCCGTTCAATCGAGATGAAAAATTAAATGAATGAAATGGGTTTTTAACATATGCTGTCAACCATTACAAGGTGTACCATTACTTATCGGTAGCCAAGAAAGCTTTCAAGATCCGTTGTGGTATTATTATCATGTACTCCAAATGGCTAAAGAGAAATTAAAACTAGAAGGTACCCCTAATAGAGATAGTGATATACAGTGTAGTTGATGAATACAGGGTAACATCAAATTTCATGAATAGGATCCCTCGACGACCGATTATTCTCTCAGTGCAGG
Source organism: Macrobrachium rosenbergii (assembly GCF_040412425.1). Lineage (NCBI taxonomy): Eukaryota > Metazoa > Arthropoda > Malacostraca > Decapoda > Palaemonidae > Macrobrachium > Macrobrachium rosenbergii. The sequence continues at coordinate 73,583,143 of NC_089796.1, read as the reverse complement.
TGCAAAAAAAAAAAAAATTATGAGAACACAAAGTGGTATTTTAAAAACGGGAACTGTTTACAGCATACCTGCAAAACAAAAGAGAAGATTGTTTACAAACATGAGAGAGGAAGAGTAGAAAGTCAAAAATAATTAAGAGAAACTTTAGAGAGGCAACTGACGCCAGGGTCTGGACTCGAAGTACTTGAAAAAAGGATTTCAAAATCTAGATGTTAGTTATTACGAATGGCTTTCCTACAAGCGTTTGAAACAGGAACAGTATTGCACAAATTTACAATGTATAGAAAATTTCATTCATAAAATAAAATAAAGCCAGGGGAAGACAATGGATAATGACAAATTTTACTACATTCTGAATCAAGCATGGTCCCTTGTACTCATGCCGCATGGTTCCTAAAACCTTTCCTTCATACCACCAAATGCGCACCACTGGAAAAACATGTACTTAGCCTTCCTCACTTTCTCCCAAAACCTCCAAACTATTATACACAATTTTCACCATTCTCTCCATTTGCCAAAAATCCTATCAGTGTGCCTTACTTGATCTTTTCTGTTGTGCTATCCTTTTAATTACTTACACACATACATAAATACATACATACATACATCACAAAATCTACTGGTCACATTTACCAGACGTCATCACTGAGATAGATGAACTGACTAAAGTCGATATTCAAACACTTGAAATCCAGAGTAGGAAATAAGAATACCTCTTCTCAATATGCTTGGTAAATATCACGTACTAGATTGATATGGAATCCGTTGTATGACACGCCTCAGTTGCTCAGGGAGAATCATGGCAACATAAAGCTTCTCATAAAACTAAAACTACACAATACAGGATACTGAATCATAAAAAACTCCTATATCTTTAGAAGGAGAACCAAGGCCCTGTGTAATCTGAATCCCACCTCCTATTTAATAACTAGTAAAACTGCGAACAGGAAATTTATAGTATTATTCCCTTAATCCTTCACTTTCAGTTTATACCAGCTACAGGCTACAGGCTAATCTAGTTGACGTCAAGCAACCAGTATTAATAAAATGTCAAGTGTGTTATATGGTTAAATTTTCTGATAGAAGACTTCACACATGAGTGAATTTTATGCAAACAGCCATCGAAATACTATGAACAGGCTGTAGGATAATTTTAAGTATTTCTTCTTAGTTCTTCTACTTACTGGAGAAATCAGGCTAGAATTAGGCAGCAAAAGAGACTAGGTTTCTTCACAGGATACAAAAGAAGTAACACTCAAGAATATCCTTTACAGATACCGTTACACGTTCCGTTTTTTGTCTCGTACTTGTCAAGCGAGAGTGAAAAACGACACATTTTTCATTACTCTGGCGCTTCGCATCACTGCCATTTTGACTATTAACAGTAACTCTTATCCCAAAGACCAGAGGATTGCGCCATTCATTTTCCGGCGCTCTGTTTTCAAAAAAACATAAAACAAAGGCTTACATAAATCGAAATGAAGAATCATAATACTTTTTCTTTCATCCTTCCGTCTTTTATTTTCAGGGACATGGCATTCTCCCCTCGGACGCCATTGATTTTGTGCAGTTTCCCCTCTCTTCTCTTTGAATAGAAAACGTCATCCACAGCGTTGTTGATCCCTTCGCAAGCCTTAACTTCAGTGCATTTGAAAGATTACATGAATAGGGGTCCCTCTCCATTCCTTTTTCCCCGTGAGTGCTTGCCTGCGTTCAGATCGTCTCTCTGCCCCTTTCTCTATCTACTTAAAAATTCTGACACCAGGCTGCTACTTCCTTACATTTTTGTCTTTTAGAATTTCTTTCCCTTTAGGGCAAGAAGAGGAGGTAAGAGGGAATTCTTTTGCTGGACCAAAGTAAGCGAGACAGGCCGAGCTAAATTTTTAACATGCACATCCATTTTGTCAACGTTGCTTTTAGGTGTACAAGTAAAAGGATCCCGGACAATCACGGAATCGGATGAAATAATCTCTTACTAAAACACAGTTCGAATACAAAAATTTCACTTCTGGCGCGATACATGCTTGCAGTTTTTATTTTTTTTACATGCCGTTTCCATTTACGTATTTACGGGAAATAACTAAAAAAAAAAAACTATAGGCGAATTCATCAATATAATCAAAGTAACATAAAAACAATAATAAAAGAATTAAAAAGTCGTCACCAATGGAATGCCATCGATCAAATATAAACAATGACATTTTTAGGCCAAATATTTTCCCCCACTGAAAGAGAGAGAGAGAGAGAGAGAGAGAGAGAGAGAGAGAGAGAGAGAGATGGCTATGGTGTCTGCTGAAATTTCCGCTAACTAGGTGCCATCTGACACCCGAAACAAGTGAGAGAGCTATCTCTCTCTGATCCCGGCGCAGAAAGAAATCAACTGAAGAAAGTCTTCTCAAACCTGATAAACTGTTCTCTCAAGACCGGGGATTCCCCGTGGTGATTAGCAATAAATCCTGACGAATCCTCCCTCCATTGTGTAAATCCCCCGACCGCTAAATCGCCGTAAAAGATTGTACGTTAGGTAGATCTCCGGACGCCGGCTTTAATCTTGACACACAAACCGTGCTGAAGAGATGCTCTGTTTTTAGGCCTAGCGGATTGCACTTAGCCGTATTCTGGACAAAACGGCGTTCACTGTTTCGTTATGGTGATAATGACACCTAGGTCACTATTCATAAATCGAAATCTGATAATGAATGTTTCAAAGCGCGTATGAATTGTGTGCACATATACATGAATTTTATTATCAATGTGATAACGATCATGTTGATAGAATTTATACCATAAACATGAAAGAAAGCCTGACCTTAAAGCTGAAAAATTATCCATCTTTTCTGTTGTTTTTGTAACAGTAGAAAAGCTGACAGATTATCGTAAGCCAGCGAACCATAGTTATCACAATCAGATCTTTCCATAATAGTTACCAAGGCTCATTTATTCTCCTCTTATCAAAGTGGAAGAAGTTCTAGACATACGATAAAAAGTTTCAATGTCATTCGTGTGACTGACATGTTTAACTCAACAGCCCTTTCATTAACAGTCATAGCTGCGATACCAGCAAGACTACTTTCCTGACCCTTCTAAATCTTGAAAAATGCCCGCAAAAAAATTCTCTAATACATTACATACAAGTTTGGAACTAAATTTCTAACCAACTCTAATGTACTTTGTTTATAAGTAATAATACAAAATAATCTCGCCACAACCAAACAACTGCAATTAATATTAGAAAATGTATCCAGACCCACCTTCACACTTATATACGTGGTTTGCAAGTTGAAAATAAAGTCTACAAATATAAGGGAGGTAAATATTCAATACCCAGTGCTACATATAATCAGAACAAAGTCAAACATCATTGCATTCTTAGGATGCACTTCAGTTTATTATAAATTCTATTCTTCATGAGACACAGATGACAGAACTTGTAAGCAAAATATACTGTTTATCTGAGATCAACGTTGCTCCCCAAGCTTATGCTGTAAGTATCTGTGAACTGACTCACCATCTGGCCACCTTCGACCTAAGGAGTGTATTTCTAAAAGTTAAAATATAATGGACCAGGTTAAAAATAATTTGCTACCCGCATCTCATTTTGCATTCTAAGTATTGACATTTCCAATAACAACTTGCCTAATTATATAATTTTCAAAATAATTTGAATCAATGTGGTTATTTATCAACACGTCTCTTGTGTTTTCCTCGTGAGCAAGAGCAGCCGTTTTATTTTCGCGTTATTGTGAGATATTTGCCAAAATCCATTATCGTTTTGATCTCCAGGTGATGATTCGTCATGTCGGTGATATTTCAGGCGTAAAATTAGGTTTGCCATTTCGTCTTGCCTCTTTAACCACCCTCGAAGACACTCGAACACACATTTGCCAAACCTTGTCGTCTGAACTTGAAACCATTAATGGTAATTATCTGTTTCCTCGTTTCCAGTTTAAGAAACGAACTTCAATCAAGTGTTTTCCTCAACGTTTTCCGATGGAAGGTCACAGCCTTCTGAAATGACAGCACACTAATGGGATAGCAGCGGCAACACATTTCCCAAGAGAAAGTGCCGCCGTGTTTGGCTAACTGACTTCCGAATCCCTAATCCAATACCAAAGCCTCTCACGGACACACAATTCAAACTTTGCATCGCATTTCAACTCATTATTTTCCTTCGTCGAAGAAAGCTACACACGCAGAGGCATTTTGATTTAGCAGTAGTGAACGACAGCATTAGTAACGCTGAATCTACTTTCAACTTTAATTTACGAAAAATAAGACAATCGTTTGTATGAATATGTGAACTTGTTGAGTTTTGAGATTAAACAGGAATATTTCCATCTTCGTATAGATTATTTCAAAGCAAAGCATGTGAGCAAACATTTTAAATGGTAAAGAGAGCATTCAAAAGGAAACCATCACCAAAACTTTGCAGTCATAGCGGAAAAATAGGTATCTAGCGACAAAACACTTAAAACTGCCTGTAATAAACAAACAAAATTCTTGGACATTTTCACAACTTTACTTAAAGTTCTAAACTAATGATGAAAACAACCTGACAACTTCTCTTATAAGGCGTCTTGGTTACCTGTTTCTGCACCTGTGAAAGAGTTTCAAAGTGCCTTCTATATCGTTTACTTTAATATAGTGTACACTGAGCATCAAAAATATAAGGCCCAAGATCTAAACATTTCTGGACGCTCCAGACGTCCGTTCAGCACTAGAGCTGTTCATTTTGTAAAATTTTCTTCCAGTGAAATTCACTTCTTTACCTGTTTAATTCAATGAGAAGTTTACTGACACTATTTATTCATGTGTAAAATTTAACGGTAATTCTATAATAAACTGACCAATTTTGAAAATATTTATATATTCTATATATAAACTGACCAATATTTATATATATTTATATATATATATATATATATATATATATATATATATATATATATATATATATATATATATATATATATATATATTATATTATTGATAAAAAGAAATAAAATTATTTACTTGCTAGGCTTTTTTGTGAAACACCGTTTTATACTTTTTGGTATACAAGCAATAACGACAGAGTATGAAAACACCGTAAAATCTAATTAACTTCCTACGCTTCATGCACTGAGTATACTGTAAATGGGCCTCGTGGTTCACTTCAAATTCGCCCTCTATATCAGATATCAACACCTGAGTACAACATTTTAAATGAAATGCGTCAAACTTTAATCAAATGATTTTGTCCGCTGAACGCTTTCAGTAAAGCAATAGATATGCAATAGATATACAGTATATATATATATATATATATATATATATATATATATATATATATATATATATATATATATATATATATATATATATATATATATATATATTATTACACACACACACACATATATATATATATATATATATATATATATATATATATATATATATATATATATATATATATATATATATATATATATGTGTGTGTGTGTGTGTGTGTGTGTGTGTGTGTGTGTGTACATATACATGTGTGTGTGTGTTTGTGTGAATTATACAGGAAATCTAGCAATATTTTCTTCAAGATGACACAACACAAAGAGCAATTATGTGTTTAGAATTTACATTTTACATACAAATAATTAATGTTTTTCTTTTCTCACCACAACTGATATAAAAATCCAATTGTGCAAGCAATAATTCTCTAGAAGACGGCAAAGCTGCACAATAGATAAATCTCCAAGAGACTGAAGTATACTGTTGCTTTATTAGCGTTTTCAATCCATATTTCTGGACATTCTTTTTTTTTTCTTTTTACCTGTTGGACAGTAGCACTTCACTTACTGTAACGGAAAATTCAAAAGGTAACTGTTTACAGACCTTAGCTTCCTGGAAATAATATAGGAGGATAATAGCACTTGTTGCATGACGATATATTATTGCCAACTTTAGTTAGATTTTCGATGAGGAAACGAAATGTTAAAATAAAGGACCCTATAACTCTGAGGCTTTCTGTGCGTGTTTCTTGAACAAACTTTTAACGAAAAAAAAAAAAACTGACATCACCTTGGAGGCTCATTCATTCATCGGAAATGAATAGTGTAACTTTTTGTAATATGTAATGAAAAGAATTAGATTTGTTTTGTAATCCCCTTCTATTACCTACTGTGTCTTTATATAACCATGAATCTAGGCGACCTTCAATCTCCAGAGTCTCTGAATAATTAATTTAGTGTGAAGTCAGAATAATGTTACCGAGGAAAGGCGTTATGTCAGTGGAGAAAGAGATGTATGAAACATGTGTTTACACACCAAAAAATTACAAATAAAAGTGGCAAAACAGAAAGAAAACTAAATTCTTTATTAAGCATACAAACTCACCCTTTTAACATCGACACATTTGTATTCAACCTTCGTGAGACAGTTTGTCTTACAGTAGTAACATTATTAACCACAATGTGCACGCGTTTTAAAGAACAAACCAATATGCTCATTCACTTGACAAGAAACCTTCCTCAAAGCAAAGTGACCTTACGTGACTCGAGGGAAGAAACGAGAAAGAGGGAATAGGCCCAATATTTAAAGATAAGTAAATAAATAAATAAAAGAAACAAGAGCATCTGAGGTAAATATAATCCGTCATATAAATATGGTTTTAAAGTACCACTGCACGACTTGGCATTATTTGACCATACGAGGATCAGCATCCATAAAACAACAAGGTAATGGACGGCTAAAGCACAAAATCAGAGTGTTAGACTGGAATTCATAATGCAAGGGTCCTTTTTGTAAAGAAATACCTTGGGGCCATTAAAAAAAATCTCCAGAGACGCAAGTTAGATTTCGCTTCATACTTTTTTTTTTACTCAAGGCAAGAGTGGCTGTCCTCATTTAGCTTGGTTGCAACTTTTCCACAAAAGAAACACAATGTGTTGAGTGACTTCACATGATAACCTGATGCTGAAGTTGTGTGAGAAGCCTCTGTGGTTGACTTGCCACTGCAGTTCATGAATCATATTTTTTAAATGGATGCATTATGCTGATGTCTCCATATTCATCATGGTGAGGCTAAAGCTATTGTTTTTGTAGTCTTGAAACCTACTTAACTAACTTTCCTACCTTTAGAAATGCACACTGTGACATCAACTTTGTAAAAATTGCATATACTTCAGTTACAGAGAAACACCTAGCTTGTTTTACTGGATATATATTTTTTTTCATATAAGGACCCAAAGTACTTCCATACCAATGGGAATTTACTTAATGAATTGAAGTCAAATGTCATTGAACCATATAAGAAAAACTTTTCAATAACTTCGCTTTATAAGTAAAAAATATTTTTTTCTATATGCTTAGAAGGAATGATAATTTCGGGAATTAATAGAAAATTTAAACTGTAGAATATTTTAACGACCATTTTCCATTTAAATACGTTATTCATTGTTCTCAAGACATGCGACCGAGCCAAGATAGGTACCCAAGGAAATCTATTTTTTATGGCTACACTGAATCATACATGCCTGGCCGACCTCAATTCTGTGAGATTTTTCATTCTGAAGACAATGAAGGTGGTGAAGGCGATGAGACCAAAATTTTCAGAGAAATTTGGTTTGGAAAATGTGAGGGATTTGCATGTGTCTATATGTGTGTGTGTGTGTGTGTGTGTGTGTGTGGTTGACTGCTACTGGAAAAGCTGATAAATGATCAATTAAATACAATGGGAAAATAATAACAACATTGCAATATTATTAGTACACACGTCATGAATAAACAACTTAATAATCAAACTCAATCATATCGTAAGTAGTTTCCTCCTACAATACGTTAAGTATAGATGGAAAATAAAACAAATATGCAACGATGGAGAGGAAATGTTAGAAATCGATAGCAAAGAGAGAACAACTTGAAATTATTACTAACAATTACTATATATACTGTATATATATATGAGAGGTGATTCTGTATTTCGTTTACCATTGCTATTCAAAATGAGCGAACAATGATATGGGACAAGCACCAAAAGGCCACTAGTCTGTTAACCAAATTTCCTCAAAGTAAAATTATTATATGTAAGAACAGAGGAAACAGAAGGAGAAAAATTACAAATTTAAAGAACCATACAAATCAATAAAAATACAGATACAGATATATATATATATATATATATATATATATATATATATATATATATATATATATATATATATATATATATATATATATATATATATGTGTGTGTGTGTGTGTGTATCTATATGTATGTATATAGATAGACAGATAGATAGACAGACAGATAAATCGATAGATGGATAGATAGATACCTAAATAAGGCAAGAAAAACTAAGGCAAAAACACACGGCCCTTAAAAGTAGTCACGCAGCCTCAGACAGGAAGACCATTCTACTGACATCATGCAGTAAATAAAACCTATCTGTTCCTTTAAGGCCCCATACCACATGGCTTCCTCCTTATCTGGACCAGAATGTCGATAGTAACCAGAACGTAAGTGACTGTTCAAAAGCAGCATTCCAACAGTGCTAAAAGATAACCAAAACGCAGCAAGATCAATAACCAAAACCTTTCGTCTAAGGCTGTTGTCATCTTCTAACTTTTTGCCAATAGACTTTCCACTCAGCTACTGAAGTTTTTTGCTTATTTTCTCTTTTCTCATACATGGGCCTTATACTCTATGGAAGTACAACCATTAATAATAATAATAATAATAATAATAATAATAATAATAATAATAATAATAATAATAGTGGAAGATAACCAAAACACAACAAGACCAATGACCAAAACCTTTGGTCCAAGGCTGGCCTCTACATGATTTCAAGTAAATTGGTCCACGACTCTTTCAAAAAAAAAAAAAAAAAAATCCAGCCGATAAATTCTTCCTGTAGAGGTAATAACGACGAAGGGATCAAAGAGGAGCAAACGCAGGTATTGAAGACAACTTCTTAGCCGCTGGAAGCTCACGCAAGGCCTCCCCGAGAGCCCTTTATCTTTTCGGATCTCTTTGCAGGGAAGTGGCGTGTTAAACCCCAAATTTATGGCCATCATCATCTGGTGTTCTCTGCTCGCTTTTTCCCTTCCTCTTTTCCCCGTGTGTGTGTGTGTGTGTGTTTTTTTCCTGAATTACGGAAGGGAATTAACTTTGCATTTATTATCTAACACAACAATGTGATGGATCTCCGACCTTTGCAAAGACACTCTCCCGGTTTGTGGAACAGATGAGAGAGTAATTAATTAGGATAATGGGATTCCAGCACAACAGGCGAAAAGCCTGGTATTACCAGGGCCAAGGGGACAACAAGGTCTTTTCTCTCTTCCTTTGTTTACATCTTATTCGGATTTCAGTTGCATTAGAATAGAGTTTCCCCATTTGCTGGTTACATGCGGTAAATGTTATCATTACCAGTTTGCTAAAGAGCAGGTTAATTTTCCCGATGCTACGTAAAAATAGTTAATGGTGACAGTACGGATATTGTAACTAATTTGAGTGTACACCTTTTTTTACCCACTGCTATTTACGGAAGTTACAATTTTTATTTGTGTGAGAGAACATGACATACTTTATGATACATTAATTGTTCTGCTTTGAACAACTGCTCACGCGCGTGTCTTACTTCCTAAAGTTTGTTTGTGACAATACTAAATAAAAAAAACGCATGGCAGCGTAAAATGTTTTGATAAACAATTTAACAATTTTGAAGAAAAACCGTTTCCCTTAGGTAATACCTAACACGAATAATTATTATAAAAAATCTTATCACATCCTGTTTTCATACAAACTGGATGTATAGAAACAATATAAAACAAAAAGGTTAACGCCTTTCCTCTGAACTAACTATCAATCCTGATTTGCAAACGGGCGCTCACTTGAAACAACACAGATCGTACAACAAAGTTCCTCTAATGAAGCATAATTACGAATTAAATATGAGGTAACTGTGTTACATAATTATTATTGCTGCAAATGGAAGACATTACAATCTGCAATTAGCCAGTAGTAAATATTATCCCCGGTCTGAATGAAACGAACTTACACACACACACACACACACATATATATACATACATATATATATATATATATATATATATATATATATATATATATATATATATATATATATATATATATATATATATATATATATATCGTGCTTTGTTTAAAGCATGAAAGTTTTCCCCAACATGTAGTGTACATGGCCCTGAATAAGAATTTCAACCAACATTCTAACAGGCTGACATTCTATATTCTCCGGGATCTGAGTGCATTACATTCATAAGAAATTCCCTTTTCCTCTACAGCAACTCTTGCGCCCCTTCCACATTCAGAATGTGTACAATGTTTCTTATGTGTTAAAACATTTATTTTCTGGAGAGGAGAAACCAGAACACCTAAAATGCGAATATCACTACTACATCTTTTGGTTACGAGATGCGGCTTATTTAAGCTTCCAGTAAAATTAGTGGCTTTGGCGATCAAACCATAACGATACACGTATAGATCACTAACTGTACATCGCAATAAGCATTCATTTTCGCAACAAAATGTGGCTCTGTTAATATCAAGATACCCGAAGCTGTTTCTTTTCTCAAGGTATAGCTTCGCCGTTCTCTGTTGACTCGGAACAAACACTAATTTTCGATATACAATGCTTTACAAAAGCACCCGACCCTCTAACTTCGTAGCCCCCTTTATGAAAGCAAGGTAATCTCTTCACAAAGAAAGGGCTTCAAAGACGCTTAAATAAATTTAGCATTTTCTCCAGGCTCGTGCGGAGAAACCTGGAGTTTTCCATCTTTGTCGACAAGTACTGTAATACTGTACTTCACCTCATAATTCTGAACACAACGAGATCACTATCATTTTATTAATGCAATTATTTGTCCAACAAACTTTCAAATTTGCTCATCCACATTTAAAATCTTTTATTAACAAATGAGCTATAAAGCTTCGTGTAAGAGACAAAATTAGTTCTACAGCTTCTAAGTATTAACAAAATACCTTTTTCTTAATATAACAGTTGCACACATGCAAACAAGTGAATCGATGCCACCATATAGAAGGAACATGAGTTGTTACTGACTTATAAAGTTATCCTAAATTTTCACTTGTTTCATTAATATCAACCATTTTACATCGCTCTCTTTAAAAGATAAAATTCTCTCAAAATTGCCAATCCATTCGAAAGGAAAAATCCCCTTGCTTGTCAACCGTATGGTTCATACCTAAGGCTGTTCGTTTTACCTTACGCAGGAACACCGTGAGGATTTTGTCGCCAAATAATAAACATCAACTGAGTCATCTGCCAGGAGATATGTTTCTTGCTTCATATAAAACGAAATATGACCGAGAATTCCCGTTTTCTGTTGGACTTTGAGACCTTCACTTGTAATTTGAGAGTGAAATCGACAGAAAAAAGCAATTAAAAATAACTTTATAATGAGCTCAGACAGGTCAGCCAAGTAAGGCTGTGATACCACGCACATCTTCCCTGGTTTATTCTTTCACAGTCAATTTCATACAAAACCAGAACACGGACATTTGCAGAATTATTCAGTATCTGTCCGTTGTTGTCCCCCCCTATTCTTTATACAGTGCGCTGACTTAATTCTCCAGTCTCTTGATGCGAGAGGCAACACTGACCCGGAATTTTTGGGTATATTTTATGGGGAACATTACGCAATAAACTTTTCATAAAATTCCGCTTATGATTCAGCTTGCTTCACAGTGAAACAGTAGGCATTAAGATATATATTAATTTTTGGGTTCTGCAGTCTTGAAAATGTGACGGACACTACGTTTATATAGTAAGGTTCACGGCCGTTCCAGGTACTCTTCTCCTTTAAGATTAGACTTGAAAATATTTCAAAGGCTATAGTTCTTTCATCAATTTATCCAAAGCCCCATACCAAAAATATCTCCAACATGACTTAACACAGGAGTCCGCCTCAAATACGAGAAGGCACAGAGAGACTCCGCATTACAATTAAAGAAATAAAAGACAAAGACACACAAACAAAGAGAGAGAGAGAGAGAGAGAGAGAGAGAGAGAGAGAGAGAGAGAGAGAGAGAGAGAGAGAATGTTGCCCAGGTGAATATACAGAATATATCCACCACGGCAAAGGGAAGCATCGCTATATGTTTCCCTCTTTCAACCCGTTCAAGACTTACGAATTATTCACATTACATTTACAGATTACGTGAATACCCCTTCCAACATCAGAATTTTCTCTTTCATATTCTGGTGTATTACAAATAAACTGACTCAATTTAAATATCACTTCATTGTCTGCATATGAATTTGATTTCAAGAGTAACAGTTTTTATTGGCAGCCTAATCTTTTGTTACGATAATTTTATTTCACAAGCAAAAAGGCGAAAAATAATAATATGCAAATTTACAAAGCGTTCCCACAACTCGAATTCGTTCCTGGCATGGACATGCAAGTTGCTTTTGTTATGGTATATTTTATGTTATAAATGTATTCCATGAATTCAATACAAGCAATAAAGTAAATAACTATCTATGTATATATATATATATATATATATATATATATATATATATATATATATATATATATATATATATATATACATATATATATAAATATATATATAGATATATATATATATATATATATATATATATATATATATATATATATATATATAGATAGATATATATATATATATATATATATATATATATATATATATATATATATATATATATATATATATATATATATATATATATCTCCTGAGAGCTGACTCTATGCCCCTGCCATCCTCAGTGCTGCTCTTTGTCACTGGTCCTGAGTGCTGATTAGCTAGCTGAGTAATAACTGAACTTATTAGCGGGCGGCTAGCTCCTTTTGCTGGGGTTGAGGGGTATGCTCCTCCTGGGGGGTGCTCCTCCGGTGCTGCTCCTCTAAGGTATGTTTGCCTCTAATGGAGTGTCGGCACCTGAGGGCTTGCTGCTCCTGGCCGTGGAGCTGATCCTAATACTGGAGCTGCTCCCTGAGATCTTGTTGCTCCTGAATGCTGATACGAGGGTTCTGACTTGTGATAAACACTGCTCCTGCAATCTGCATCTTCCAGAAGTTGTCTTGTGTGAACTTTTGTGTATGTTTGATTAGGTACTGTGAGTACTGTGAAGTGTTGGAATATCGACCCTTGCAACTGTAGATGGTTTTACAGAATAGGGGTCCTTCCGCCATTAGTGTTCTAGACGTCTCAGCGGCCATCTTGGCAAGAAAATTTATATACCCTATTGGGAGTGGCCTAACTTGCCATCCTAGGGGCTGCACTATTCTGTATTACCAAGGACCTTTTGTGGTATAAACATTTTCTCGATAGGGGATGGCAATGTTGGCAGGTATGGAGTTACTGGAGTATATGGGAATGGAGACTTGTAGAATGTGTTTGGAAAAGGACTTGGCTGCTGACAACAAATGAGTTTCTAATGCTGGTAGAGTACATGAAGGCTGAGTTTTGTAGTGACGTGAAGAGTGACATTATCTGGTAATTACTTGCTTTAAGTGAAAACTAAGACACATGCCAGATGGAGAGGAAGAAGCAAAAACATAGCAGTAAATATAAGTGAGAAGAGCATATCAGGTAAATGTATAAACTGGTGGCTAGGGGTAAAGACAAGAGATGGAACTACTAGATCAGGGATGTAAAATTTAACTGGGTATAGGAAAAGAGGCAGAGGAGAAGATCATGTGCTCATATACAAAAGTTGGATTGGGTAGTTAAGAAGAAACTGAGAAAAGATGACAGTTAAGAAGAAACTGAGAAAAGACGACAGTTGGAGAAAAGATGACAAGAAACTGAGAAAAAGATGACAGTTAAGGAAACTGAGATAGCAAGTTAAGAAGAAACCGAGAAAAGATGACAGTTAAGAAGAAACTGAGAAAAGATGACAGTTAAGAAGAAACTGAGAAAAGATGACAGTTAAGAAGAAACTGAGAAAAGATGACAGTTAAGAAGAAACTGAGAAAAGATGACAGTTAAGAAGAAACTGAGATGACAGTTAAGAAGAAACTGATGACAAAAAACTGAGAGCAGTTAAGAAGAAACTGAGAAAAGATGACAGTTAAGAAGAAACTGAGAAGACAGTTAAGAAGAAACTGAGAAAAGATGACAGTTAAGGAGAACTGAGATAAGAAGACAAGTATAAAAACAGTGGGGAGACACTGAGCAACTTTATGAGAACAAGACATTGTTTTACAAGGAAGCAAATAAGGAAAGAAGGTTATATATGGA
>NC_089796.1:73558862-73563862 GCF_040412425.1 Macrobrachium rosenbergii | reverse complement strand
GGTCTTGCATCAAGCACTTCTTCTTGCAGAAACTAGGAGGAAGGCTTCTTAAGGCAGTGTACGTTACAATATCCGGCCATACGTTCTAGAATGAGGCGTTTCAATCTGATGATTTTTTTCCTAACACTGGTTAGTTATTCAGTACAAAAGCGTTCTCCGTTTATTTACGGGTCGTACTAACAAGAAAGGCTCGGATAGGTATTCTATCAAACTGCAGTAATAATGCGAAGCCATGAATGTGATTGATTCTTATTGCCTGCCACTGAATACAAATATGTTTCCTTTCTGCCAGACGTTTTAGGATAAAGAAACATTTACGTTTATCCGAATATTCGGTTTTCTTCAAGCGTTTTGGCGCAAAATGTCTTTTGTTGTAATGTTTTCCTTGTTTCTTTCGTTACTAAATAATTCTGCAGTGATTCAAGCCGTTAGCATTTTGCTTTTATTTGTGGGTTTACAAATGTGAATGCCTTCGTTCAACATGTCAGAACAGCTGTAATGTAAGCGGAATTTTCCCATCCTATCATTTACTCAGCAAATGGTGACTTCAAATATATGAGTACCATTTTCTTTGGAAGCTTGCTCCATATGAATAGGGTTCATCTTCTGAATAATAATAATAATAATAATAATAATAATAATAATAATAATAATAATAATAATAATATAATAATAATAATGTTTGCACGCTGAAAGAACTTCAAAACAATAGATAAGGAATGAACAAAGATGCTCAAGAACTTCGGGGCATCTCTCCGTTTTGATTTTCGAACTAAGTTTATATTTATTGTCATAAATATAACAATCGTTCTAGGAGACCAGATACAATTAATTACACAACAACTGGCTATAAAGTAAACACGGGATTATAAAAGAAAAAAAAAAAACTGAAAGGCCAGTTAGCATCATACTGCCCTCCTAAGAGAACTGATCATCTATAGGCCTAAACCATATTTTCTCCAGGCCATTTCCTTCTCTTTTCTTGGTCTTTCTGTCGGGAATAATTACTTCTACCAGCTCCCTGAGAGGTTATTTGTTACTGATATGAGAACACTAGGCTGGGCAATCTTTTCGTAAATTACAGTTGATCTGATGTCTGACATGCACAATTCGTACAAGGAGACCAGCTGCATGACATCAGGCAATATTAAAATGATTAAGTGATAGTTAGCGTTTCAAGACAACTTGAAGTTGCCGAGAATAATTCGTCAAACAGTGAAGGATTCGAGTTAGCAAGATAATTTTTTTTGCTTTATGTCCCCCTTGAGACGCAAACACACACACATATTGTTTGTATGTATGTGTAAATGTATACATACAAACATACACACATAAATGACATACATATATACATACATACATGAATTTTTATATATATATATATATATATATATATATATATATATATATATATATATATATATATATATATATATATAGAGAGAGAGAGAGAGAGAGAGAGAGAGAGAGAGAGAGAGAGAGAGAGAGAGAGAGAGAGAGAGAGGCATGTACAGATATTATACATTTATATTTAGTGGGCACCCACTCAGCAGAATGACCCCTCCGTAGTTTACCTTGACCCATAAAAAAAAAAGTTTCTATCCATCTGACAAACAAGTAAAGATTGCAATATGAATGAAGAGAACTGCTGGGCCACCGCGGGCCATACCCCATACATCTCATCTTTCTTTGTTCCCAATAGCCAGGCTTACCTATTCCCTTACTGTTCCATCCTAGCTGTCTCTTCCATTCTTTCATGGATATGTGCGTATAGTTCATTAATTTTTTTTTTTTAGTCCTATTTACTACTTTAGTCATAACAGGTTGGTGCTCAAGGCCTTGTAAAAGTGATTGCTTGGTGCTTGTTTTTTTTTTTTTTTTTCTGAGACCATAGTGCTTGCTGGCTGTCTCATGCGAGTGCTCCCCTCCTCAATACCAGAGACCTTGATTCCAGAGATAATTGTGTCGTCGATAGTATCCTAAAATTAATGTTACGTTGTCTCTGAATGTCTTGACAGATAAATAACCAAGTGAAAATTTTCGTAAGCAAAAGATAAATTTGTTATACTCAAATGTGCAACTATTCAGAATATGTTTTGTTGATATCACGCTTTTGCATTTGGTGTTAAATTAGATCCAATTACTGTATATAGTATGCTTAGGTTCTACTGTGCTGGATAGTGTGAACGAAGCGTCTGGAGTTAACTGGAGTTACAATACAGAACTAAAGTTAAGTTTTGTAAGCAATTCATTGACATTTATAATGAAAGCGTTACTTGAGTTGCAATATAAGATGAGAGATTAACTAGTTTGGCAAAAAGGATGGTCCGAGTTATGTGTTAAACCACCAGCTCAGTTCAGCATAAAAAAGACAGTGGATGTCGGTATAAGGTTGTTGAATGAAAAAGACTCTTGTAAAGGCGGTTGTGGAATGGTTGAGGTTTGCTGATGTTCACTATCAGTGATTTTTTTAATAAGGAAGTTAAACTGCAGATGCTAGTAAACGAATTTGAAAGTGCACACGAGAGGAGGAAGCTGGGAGCTAATGTTAGCATTATTAAGTTATCACAGTAAATGGAAAAAAAAGCAATACTGAATAATGAAAGCTGATATAAAAGGGAAAAAACTAAAAGCAGTTGATTAGAATAGGTATCAGGAGCAAAATATAAAGGATGATGATAGGATGGAAGAAGAGGGGAGTCACAGAATAGAAGAAGTAAAAGTAGTGAAGAAGAGGCATGCAAAAGATTGGGAAGACTTGGAGTGTCAATGGAGGCCAAGGAGAAGAAGTATGAAAGAGAAATATATAAAGAAAATGCAAATTGAAAATAAGAAAGTCGAATCTGTTAGAATGAACTGACTGTATAGCAGTGTCTGCAGGGAACTCTGACACAAGACTGACGAGCCTTCTCTGCCCTAAAATGGAAGACTGCAGTATCTGCAGAAATACGAAACTGAGAAAAATGGTAGATACTGCAGTTTTCCCTTGCCTTACTGCTGATTTTGCAGGTACTGCAAATGGGACCCCAAAATAAAGCATTGAAGAATCATTCTGAAATTGCAGTAACTTGTGTATTAGTGTTTCACGCGCCCAATGGGTGGCATATCTCGATTTCGAAAATTTTGCAGATACTGCGGTTTCCCATTTTAGGGCAGTTGTGTGCAGGTATGTGAGGTAATTAATGTTACGGAGTTTTATTCCCGGCATTACTATTATAACTGATCAAAAATTCAAAAAGCGTTCCTTTATCACACCTTTCAAAGCCATATCACTAGATTACAGGTCCTCACCCACCAGACACCATCTATTCCACAGAACACACGACCGAGGTAAATGACGAGGAACCAAATATTGAAATACATCCCACCGTTTTAGATAGATTAAAATTCGTTATCATTCCAGGATGCAGAATCTGTTATCCGTAGCCCCCTTTTACGTTGTTAAATGTGAGAAATTTTATTCTTCTAACTACAAAAATAAAATACTACTATACTACAAATGCCATCATTACTATTATGGTTATTATCCCATGTCAAAATTCAGCTAATGGATTTTACCAAGAAGTCAAGATGTCATGACATAAGGGTTGTGAATCCGTGTGTTCACATTGTAAATTACCACCTTAATCGTATTCTTTTTTAATTTTATTAATTTTTTTTCTATTTATCTATTTATTAATTTTTTTTCTTTTTTAATAAGTGGGATCTCTTCTTTCTGTATTTCCCTTTACTTCCTCTTGCTTCTTCCTAATGAACACCATATTCTTTGGAACCCTGATTTTCAAATCAGTGGCACCTATGGGCTTGCTTCATATGAATAGGTTTCTGTCTACTGAGTAATAATAATAATAATAATAATAATAATACACAATAATAATAATAATAATAATAATATTATTATTATTATTATTATTATTATTATTATTATTATTATTATTATATTATCTTAAATCATCATTAGTTTCCAAAAAGATCAAACTAAAATACCTTACAAAAACACGGCAAAGAAGAAAGAAGCTAATAATAATAATAATAATAATAATAATAATAATAATAATAATATTGTCTCTGTGCTTCATGGCAGCAACACAGTCTCTCGATTGCAGGGTTATATCAGTTCAAAAACGCGTCATATAAAACCGACGATAGGATATTTTTCAAAACAATAATCATAATAAGCTTTTACCCTCGAGAAGAAAGTTGCATTCAAAGTAGTGTTAGTACTTTTGTTTTGTACAAAAGAAGTTGTAAAAAGAAAGTGTGATTTTCGTTATTTATTAAATGAATGACAGAAAACAATACATACAAGCAAATAATTCGCCGAAGTTTTTCGGCGCAATCGAGTTTCCTGTACAGCGTATAATCAAGGACACCGAAGACAGATCTGTCTCTCGGTGGTCTTGGTATAATGCTGTTTGAACGGCGGCCCATAAAACTCTCAGTCGGCCGTGGTGGATATTTTTGCAAAACGAAGCTAATGATTATTGCATAATTTTAATTTTAAGGCTAGAGAGCTGCAAATGTTTGATGATTGGAGGGTGGATGACCAACATACTGATTTGCAGCCCTCTAGCCCCAGTAGTCTTTAAGATTTTCTGGACAGAAAAGTGCGGACTGACAGAAAAGTTGGTACAATAGTTTTTTTTCAGAAAAACTAAAATGGTGATAAATAACAGAACATAAAATCTGTAACAAAAAATCACTAAAACAAAAATTCACGAAAATATTTTGAGCGCTAGTGGAATAGCAAAAGTCAACGGATTCCTTAAAATCTTGCCTGCACGGAAACTGAAGCCAAAAACCGAACAGGACTAGAATGCTTTTTTTTTTTTTTTGGCATTTTCTATCCATCCTTGCTCAGCGGTTACCTAAATAAAAGTGAAAGCGATGATATTGGCACAGATCCGTAAATAGAGCTGGAGAAAGCAGAAAAAAAGACTGATCTTCATAATAAATGGCTTTTTCTGCTTTCACAAGCAAAATGAATAGCATCAAATTAT
>NC_089796.1:73533862-73543862 GCF_040412425.1 Macrobrachium rosenbergii | reverse complement strand
ATTTTCGAGCCGTAACTTACGGCAGAGTTTTCATTAACGGTTGTAATTCTATATTTTGATGTCAGCATAAGGGCTCTGCTCCGCTCCCGCCCTTCGACTGGGCTTCAGAAGGCTGCCAATTATTGTGCTAGTTTTCCTTTCATACGGTGCTGCATTTATCCCCTTTCTGTGCACGTCACTCGAGATTTTCCTCAGCGCTCAGTTCTTCTTCATATGCAGATGCACGTAGAGAGAGAGAGAGAGAGAGAGAGAGAGAGAGAGAGAGAGAGAGAGAGAGAGAGAGAGAGAGAGAGAGAGAAAAAACAGATAACTGCCAATATTCCGTTTTCGTCACTTTTAAGTGGCCGTTTTCCACCGCAAGTGTGTTCCATTCAACTAAGTCACCGATACCAAAAACTCAGTGAGACATTCAGGCATCGCAATCGTCATGTGAATTGAGCCCCGAATGCAGTCGAGGGGAATCTGTGCTGCACCACTTACTGCAAGCAGAAATAAAAGCTTTGGTCAACAAGCAGCGCGAAAACACACATTATAAACAATCACGAAAACATAATAATAACAGAAGTGAAAAAGAAAGGGAGTTTATGATTTCCATGAGCTAGAAATAGCCCGTTGCAATTGATCATTTAAATGATATCAATGGCCAATATTAAATTGCAGTGTTTCATTTGTTTTTGCAACGCCAGCACTGTTCAATCAGGGTAAACCTTTAGGCCACTGTTAACAAAATCAACATTTTATTTTGTTCCATTATGCCCCGTAAAAAAGATACAATTTCATTTTCAGTGCATATTACCAAACAAATAACAGAACTGGGGTTAGAGATCATGTATATTGGGATGGAGATCATAAGTGTTTCTTTGATTGGGTATATGAGTTGTTTTACACCGATGAGTTGTGCTTGTTGGATACCATATATATATACAGTCTACAAACAACGATATATCAAACGGCAGCAGAATACGCCATTTGGTGAGACATCTATGTATATAATGTAGTACAAGCTATTGTAACTTATTTTATGATGTATACAGTATATATATATATATATATATATATATATATATATATATATATATATATATATATATATATATATATATATATATATATATATATATATATATATATATATATATATATATATATATATATATACATATACATACATATATATATGTATATATATATATCATATATATATATATATATATATATATATATATATATATATATATATATATATATATATATATATATATATATATATATATATATATATATATATATATATATATATATATATATATATATATATATATACATACTGAGATGGAAATTCGGCCAATATTCAAATTAAAACAGTTCCTGCTTGGATAAAATATGCATCGTCAGTCCAAACTTTGGTAAACAAGGATTCCATATTTAGACCGAGAAGCCTGTTATGTCAGCATTGCAGACGGTCCACTTTGAGCACTCCTCTTCGGGGCACATTCGGCGACTTCTGTATTTAATAATTATATTGTTCTTAACTCTCACGATTTTTTTACCATCCGCAACTCGAGATTTGTTAGTTTAATTGTCATTATTTGTCCCTCATCATTCCTACAAGTGTCTACGAATTAGTGCTATTCATACCATAGGAACACCTAAATATTCGAAATAAGAGTGAGGAATCAGCATTATATTTATGCCTATACACACACACACACACACATATATATATACTGTATATATATATATATATATATATATATATATATATATATATATATATATATATATATATATATATATATATATATATATATATATATATATATTATATATTTGTAAATTTACAGCAGTGAAAGTAAGAGTAGGCTATACAATGTTTACCTCTTTTCGTCGTGAAATATACGCATAAATTGTATAAATGTTGGGTTGTAAGAAAAACAATGAAAGACAGGTGTAAACATTAGCAAATTATATGAAAATAATTAGGCTGTGAAACTACTAAAACAATAAATCTAAAAGTACCAAAATAAAACAGCTGATTTTATTTTTTTTTTTCATAAGTATTACCTCTAAAAGAATATAGTTTTAACCTTAAATTCAAATAAAATTTATTTTCCAACATGCAAAACTGAAAAAGAGGGCGAGGAACGCCCGGTTGCATAGACTATCGTTGATAATTAATGGAAATTTTATTAATTGCACTTCTCTTCTAATTTCAATTATTCAAAGAATGTCAATTGTCGCTCATTAGAGCGTCAAAAGATTCTAATGCATATATGCATCTAGTCAATACATACATAAGTGAATCAGGAAAGCATAAATAATTTTTTTTATGTAAAAATGCGTGTCATTGCAAGCAAGTGATAATACTTGTACATGTGCATACACACAACCACATACATTATATACATATATTATATATATATATATATATATATATATATATATATATATATATATATATATATATATATATATATATATATATATATATATATATATATATATATATATATGTGTGTGTGTGTGTGTGTGTGTTTGTGTGTGTGCGCATGTAAGTGCATGTGCGTATGGACTCTTCACTTCATACACGTACGGTGATGGTAGTGTCGCTGCGGGAAAAACTCGGAAGGAATGATGAGTATGGTGAAATAATTGTTCCATTGTTTTATTTCTAAAGGTCACACAGGGGACGGTTAAGACTTCCAGAGGTATAATGTTACTCTGTATACCAAAGGTGAAGCATAGTGGGATTCTGACTGCAGACGACAGGACTCATAGGGGAAGAGCAGGGTGGGTTGAGACAAGGAAGAGGATGTGGGGTAAAGTATCTCTCATGCAACAGTTATGTGACAAGTTTGAAGATCGAAGGAAAAAGCTTTATGTGGCATAATTGGGCCTTGACAGAGAAGCATTATGCGGGGGTTACTGAGAACGTATGGTATATAGGATACGTTACTGAAACTGATTCATTTTTGCGATGGAAATGGTGCATGCATTAGCATACATTATACAGAAAAAGACTGGTTTGGGGTAAAAAGTATCCGAGACATGGGTGAGGTATATTGCCATCTTTACGGATGAAATGATGTGAAAAGTCACAGAACGGTAAGTATAAACAGGTGCCAAGTGGTAAGATAAGAAAATTAATTATGGACAGACAGTGGAATAGTTGGTATTTGCACGTGATATTGTGCTCATTGGTGAGTATGAGAGAAAATAATGATTTAGTAAAATACATTTGAAAGCGTTAGCAAAGAGAGACATTGAGCATAATGTGAGTTGGGGCAAGTTTACCATGTCAAATGGAAACCGTGGATTTGGAGCAATGAATGTGAGTATGGAAAATTTAGGAAAAGCTACCTCTTCATAGTGATTCATATGAGTAAGTAGGAGTAAATATTATAATGAATGATGGTAGGAGGAAGTGAATCACAAAATAGGAGAAGCAAGGAAGTAAGCAAAAGATTAGGAAAAGACGAAAAGACTTACCTGTCCATGACAGCCAATGTTGGAATATATAAGAGGACTGCTGAACCCAACACTCCTTTATGCAAGTGAAGTGTAGATATTGAATACAATGGAGAAAAACGGTGCCATATGGAAGGTTAGTATAAATTAAAGAATGAATCAGAGTATTCTGAGGTATGGGTCATGTGAGAAGAATAGATGATGGTCAGTTTAACTCATGAATGTTAAGTAGGCGACGAAGGACTAGAAATTTTTGGACTGATGGCGTGATAAAGGTAATGGAAAGGCATGACCCTAATATTTAGGAAGCCTGTGAGATGTATATACAGGGGCTATGGAGCACTCCTGATGAACATTTTGTGTAGGTGTTTAAGGCGGCTAACACACACACAAACACATGCATACATTTTATATATACTGTATATATATAGAATCTACTGGTCACTTTTACCAGACACGTGTAATTCTAATAGCCACAATTCTTCGCGCTTTTTTGGATATGCTTGTAACTACAAAGCCGTAAGATCCAAACGCAAGAAACTGAAGAGACTGTGATGGCCGGTCGCGGGAAACGAACCCACGTCACCATAATCACAAGGAGGTCACGTTGCCGACCTGACCTCGTTCACAGTCTCTTCAATTTCTTGCGTTTGGATCTTACGGCTTTGTAGTTACAAGCATATCCAAAAAAGCGCGAAGAATTTGAGAAGTTAAGAGGGCATCGTTGCTAATAGAATTACACACACACACACATATATATATATATATATATATATATATATATATATATATATATATATATATATATATATATATATATATAGTATATACATATACATAAATAAGTGTACTGAGGAGGACCACATAACTAACAGATAGATTCATGTGTATTGTTTGTATTTTCCTTCCAGAAGCTCGTTCTTCGTCCTGAAGGCTGAACGTTAAATTTCCAATAGTCATTTCAAGTCGCTGTACATATCCAACGTACAGGGTTTAAACTCACCTGTGTTATATCCTAGTGCTATAATATATGTATAGTTCTGGCTTTGAATTCACCCAAAAATCGAAAGGCATAAAAATTAAAATCAAAATCTAATTATACCGGCACCATAAACCCCTGACAAGTCACAAATTACATCGTTGGGTTCCGAAGCACTTCCAAAGTAATCTAAAAGTGATTTTTTGAGTTTCTAAGCACTTCCAAAGTAATCTATAAGAGATTACAAGTTTAAAATCTAAATTTACTTCATTTCAATTCTTTTCACTTTTATCTGTGCTTATTTTGCCTTTCATAAAATTCATTTGTTTAGCGGTTAGATACTATACTCTACTAACTGCAGTCATTCACTATCATTGGAGTGATATCTTATAAGAACGCTCTTCAAATGTAACCTGTGAGATTTGTCAAAGAAATCTTTACCCCAGCTAGGTGCATCTCCATCCAAGAACTGACCAGATTAATAATAAGAGAATTAATATATGTGCCGTCATATATATCAGTTCTTAAAATTTTATGTAAGGTCCACAATAATACTATATCAAAGGTAGAATGTGAGACTTTATACATTTTTATAAAGTCTCACATTCTATCATTGATATATTATTGTGGACCTTATACAAAGTTACTCTTGTTCTCGGCATTGAGAATTCTACACAGAGCTTAAAATATTAAGGTATACATTTAAGCTTCAGTAACCGTGTTATGTATGTTCGTAAACAAAAACAAAAAATAATAATTTCATCTACTTTAGACAAAAGCTTAAAGATAAAAAGAAACTGTAAATAACCTGGCGTGAAATAAGACGTTTTTCGCTTTCCCTTTAACTGAAAAAGAATATTCTAAAAATTTTATTCGTTAGCATCCGGTATACATAAATTAAGTCTGATCTAAACTGGGCTGAAATAAAAACATAAAATACCTGCAATTCAGAGCATAGAAGAATGACAGATATTTATCGTAATTAATCCTAAAATCTGTTATATTAAAAAATAAATCAAATATTCACCAAGAGCTTATCTCGAATACCTCTCTCTCTCTCTCTCCATGATATACATCCCTCACACACTCATACACACACACACACAGACACAGACTCACACACACACACACACACACACACACACATATATATATATATATATATATATATATATATATATATATATATATATATATATATATATATATATATATATATATATAACATCTTCTAAAAACATAACAGACACCTATCTCGAACTGTCGACCTACCCGCCCAGTTCTCCTCGCTGCTTGGGAGAAAGGGAGCTGGGATTGGGCATGACGTACATATATATATATATATATATATATATATATATATATATATATATATATATATATATATATATATATATATATATTAATATACATACATACATACACATACACAACACACACACACACACACACACACACACACACACACATATATATATATATATATATATATATATATATATATATATATATATATATATATATATATATATATATATATATTTATATATATATAAAACAACAAATATCATAATACCGAATTCATATGCTATGGAATACTTGGACCAAGGAGGAGTGCTTGTCTGAATTCGATATCGATATTAAGTGATATCTTTCTTGATATTTGAGAGTAAAATGTTACACGTTCATAATTTAGGAAAGGTCCTCTCCATAATGAAATTACTTTACATTATTTCCCTACATATCGACTTGACGACTGACTGACTTCAATACCTAACTCGCTTTACTTTTTTTAACTAGCAGAGTATGGACTCCGTTAAGATACATGGAGTCTGGATGCCTTAGCTTTTATGCCGAAGATTTTTGACTTTCAGGGTCAAGAAGATATTATCATATTAACAATGATAAAAAATTAACGATATCTGTTCTGCAAGAAGAACCCATGTCTTGAAATTACACACCAGAGGGCTTTCATCCAGCTGGACTTGGATTCACCTACTGTCATTTGGAATTGTAAGAAAGGAAGTTCAACTGCCTTCTCTGGAGATACATTGAGATGACAGCTTCGAAGGAACGAAGCAACGACGAGCGCAGATGTTAGCCATCGTCTAATAAAGAGACCCTCGTTAGGTGAAGGACCCAAAACATTCCGGCATCTGCTTCTGCCTCGCAGTCTGATGCTTAGTAAAGAGGCAAGATGACAAAGGTTATTTTATCGCAAAATGTACCTATAAACTTCAGCGGCAACATACATGCGTATGTACGTACGCTCTTGTACAAATACGTCCTAAAACTTGAGACACTAATGCATACATACATATATACATACACACACACACACACACACACACACTATATATATATATATATATATATATATATATATATATATATATATACATACATACTGTATATATATATATATATATATATATATATATATATATATATATATATATATATATATATATATATATATATATATGAAGTTTTTATCACATCACCGTGATTCATATACAAGCATTAAGCTACAAACGTCCTTTAATATCCAATTCGCTCTGCCTCGGAAATAATATATTTTCATATATGTTACCGAAGGGATTTTTAGTTGATAATAAACGCCGTCCGTGGGCTCGCGAAGGACGTCCGTGGACTCAGACAACGAATATATATATAACTCAGGACTACAGGGATATATATTATATATATATATATATATATATATATAATATATATATATATATATATATATATATATATATAGGTGCGTGACAGCTATTAAAAATATTCGGTTTTGACTATTGGAATATTTGTTTTGTTTTTATTTTTGTTTTATTCTTATTTTCATAAATGTTTCCAGTTTAAAAGTTTCAACATGCCGAACTTTTTATATATAATATATAATATATATATATATACATGCAGACATACAATACAGTAATTTATCCATACATACATACAATAACGTACCACCTTAACAGACAGTTTGGAGGTCTGCCACCCCCGCCACCACCCCCCGTAAATAACGAAATCCGCTGAGTAACAAAGACTGGTATATACCCCCAAAAATACAGTACCCTGGAGCAACACGCTTTACACCTGCTGAACAGCGATTCCATATAAAATAATTAAAGCCTATCCCAAGTGGTATTTTGATATTTATATTCAGCATAAATATTTCTCTGCTTGTTCAGTTTCAGCTACATAGGCTAACTGGAAAATTAATTCGTTCAAGTAATACATTCAATGCATCATTGGACAGTTCAACTTAGCAAATGCATAGCAAGTTGCTGAAGTTGTATCCACTTCCTGGGTATGCTTATATGTAAAATATACAACAGTCACGAAATATATATAAAAACCCAAAAAGCGCCTTTGATTTAATATAAGCTACAGAACACTAGGCACTTTATGTGGCCCACCCACCCTCTCGGTAGTACTTTACCTTTTATTGACATTCATTTAATGAGAGAGAGATGTGTATATCTGTCTATGGATGTCGGTGTATGTACTATATACAAATAAATATTACAGGCATAAAGAGAGAGAGAGAGAGAGAGAGAGAGAGATGTGTGTGTCTGTGTGAGCATGAGGTAAATATATACATAAATATTCCAGACCCGAATAGAGAGAGAGAGAGAGAGAGAGAGAGAGATGTGATGTCTCTGTGAGCATAGGTAAATATATACATAAATATTCAGACCAGAATAGAGAGAGAGAGAGAGAGAGAGGGAGAGAGAGAGATGTTATCATGTGTATGTGAACGTCGGTGGGGGTGTGTGTGTATGTAATATGTACACATAAGTATTACAGACAAATGAAGAGAGACAGAGAGAGTGTGTTTGTGTGTGGATATGGGTGTGTGTGTGTATGTATATATATATATATATATATATATATATATATTATATATATTTATATATTATATATATATATATTTATATATTTATATATTTATAAAATATATATATACTCTCTATATATATATATATATATATATATATATATAATTGTCTATACACTATATATAATTATCTATACACACTAGAGAGAGAGAGAGAGAGAGAGAGTTGTTTTCATTTGTGTGTGGATGTCAGGATGTGTGTGGTGTGTGTTATAGACAAACAAATATTTCAGAGAGAGTATATATATGTGTGTGTACACACACACACACACACACACATATATATATATATATATATATATATATATATATTTCATATATATATATATATATATATATATATATATATATATATATATATATATTACGGACACACACAATACACACACGCAGAGAGAGAGAGAGAGAGAGAGAATGTATGTCTGTGTGGGTGTTGGTGTGGGTGTATATAAACATATAAATATTTTCCAAGTATTCCTTCGTTATCTGGAGGCTATTGAAGTTGCGGAGCAACTTTTCATTTTTGCTTGCAGATTCCTCCAAAAGATTCTGGTCCTCGTCCGTGTTGCCGGCCAGCCACGCCATTTGTTTCTAGACGGCGGTCTTTCGCTTTCAGTAAATTATCCTGCTGACTCAGCCTCCTTTCATTCTTTCTCTCGGCAGCTTTCCAACTTGCTCTTGCAGCTCTCGAGCGTTATGCAAGAAGCTTTCCATCTCAGTCTTACAGTGGTTGAATAAGCTTTCCAGTCCTCGGATTAGTTTAGTTATCTCCATCTTTTTCTTCTTCCAGATAACCTGCTGCCTCCTCTTGTTGATGAAATTCGCCATTGAGCTTGGCCAATTGGGCTGAGCAGTCAAGCTCATTATTTCGTTGTTCAAGGTCTCAGTAAAGTCTTGAGTTTCAGCAGCTTCCGTTTATTTCTGCTTTCAACTGGGTGATCTTCCCTTCCAGCACAGTTCTTGCATTTTCTTCAGCATCCATTCCCTTATGCGCTGGCTGCTTTTCGTTCTCAAGTAAGCGGATAATGTCCTGCAAGGTTTGTCGTTCAATATTCTGCTCTTAACAAGCAGAATATGGAAGGAAAAACCTTGGAGGAGATAGAGTCTGCATCTCTTTTCTTTTTCGCATTCCTTTTTACTGTCTTCAGTAGTTCATTCCAGACCATTAAGCTTTTAGAATAAGGGGACATTCAACAACGTCAAATTCTTCGTCTCTTCTCTTTCGAGATTTACTTCCTCTTGCAATATTTGAATTTTTCCCTTCAAATCCGCTTCTTCACGAAGAAGCTGATGTGAAGAGAAACATTCATGCATTCAGGGTCTTTTTGTTGTCTGCCAGGTTCCATGTTAGAGCGCTAACCAATCCAGCAACAGTAAGTATAATCCAAATCTTCATTCCAGGGCGGTTTCCAGACCTGAGTCCATTTCCATGGTGCTCGCTGAGGCAACTCCAGTGAAAAAAAAAGTGTCAAAAATTGCTGCCAAGCCGAAGCAAGGTAAGAAAATGTTGCAGAGCCATTTCGGAGTCTGTACAGACAGAACCAAAACCAATTCTTCAGCTTATATTCACCTCTCTCTCACATTTTTCTTTCGGGGTCTTTCAAAATTTCACAAACTTTCTACAGAAAATTCAAATTTTTTTTCCCAAT
>NC_089796.1:73503862-73523862 GCF_040412425.1 Macrobrachium rosenbergii | reverse complement strand
AACGTGGCATAAGAGACTTTCTCAAAGAGGAAATTCTTCGTAAAAAAAATATGAAAGAATATACAAGTTTACCAACGCTACCGCAATGCTCTCTCAGAGAAATTATTAATGAATGGTGGTGAAAAATTAAGCTTAAGTAATGCGACTGCTAAACAAAATCCGTGTTGATAACAGTTCTGGAGTTAAACAAAGAGAAAGTGTCTCCACATTTGAACTTTACCTTGTAGATTGCAAAACAGTTCACAGGATTAAATGCGAACGTTTTTCCATCTGCGCCATCTTATCTATACAGGGACTAAGGAAAAAAGTCTTCATAAGTATGAATCACGTACCTAAGGGAAAAACACAAAAAGTGACTTCGCTCTGAGAGGATGCAGACGATATTCAGTATACGTTTGCAAGTTCAAGTGGTAAGAAAGGCTAAACTTGGAGCTTGTTTTCCGTAGACTTTCTGAGAGAGAGAGAGAGAGAGAGAGAGAGAGAGAGAGAGAGAGAGAGAGAGAGAGATTGGTATTATAACTAGAACTGGATAAACTCAGTAATAAAATTACTGACAATTTATTTCTGTAAGAATGAAAGAATTAAACAGAAATACTCAATTTCCAACTCGGACAACAGCAAAAGATAAGTCTTGGGTAAGTTAAAAATAATGGTACATCTTTACACTTCTTCAAAACAAATGAGGAAAATTGTGATAAGTAACGAAACAGTCTTCTATATAATGACTAAATCATGAGTACACTTCTTCAAAACAAATGAGGAAAATTGTGATAAGTAACGAAACAATCTTCTATATAAAGACCACATCAGGAGGTTTTCGTTAACGCAGATTTATATTAAAAAGATCAAAACAAACTTATAAAAGAGAACTGCCGAAGAAAGAGGCGTGAAGGTTAAAAATGTGTGAAAGGCTACCTGGAACAACGTCCACTCTCGAAAGCCCATACCAAAAGCCTACAGATATCGCAGTTACTAAAACCATTAAGAAATAAAACCGAATTCATAAAATAAAAAAAATATATAAATATAAAAGTGAAATAGTAACCGAACCTATCAGAAAAACGGTAAACGAATAAAAGCAAGTCCTGACCCTGTGCCAGACAAAAAAAAAAAAAAGTCTTGGATGTAACGTGAACTCGGATGAAAACGAAAGCTTGAAAAAACATACATAAAAAATGTAAAAAAAAAAAATCTCCAGCGACGATTCCAAGAACGTGTATCCGCCTTTTTTTTTTTCTATTTTTTTTTTTTTTACTCCGACTTGTTTTCACTCCAAACAAACCGGGGGTTGTGCTGAAGGAGGAAGGCCTATCCCGAAGTAACCGAAGAAGAAGAAATTTGGTCGATTTTATCATTCGCCTTTCTTATTTAATATTCTTTCCAAGTGGGTGAGTTTTCTCTCTTTCTCTTCCGGGATGAAACGCCGAGCCTTCTAGTAGCGCATCCGTTGCAATCTGCTCCGCTTATTCATCACTTATTTATTCACCAAATACTTTTGCCTGAACGGCTAGGCCAGAGAGAGAGAGAGAGAGAGAGAGAGAGAGAGAGAGAGAGAGAGAGAGAGAGAGAGAGAGAGAGAGAGGTAAGAACTGTATAAATACTATATCCTGGAAAATCGGTTTATCTTTACATTTCTTTTTTTACTTATTAAAGAATAAATATTTAGCCTTCAAGGGCACCCAACTCGCTAACCATTACATTAATTGGAGATTACATTATCTATAACTACTTGAATTAAATATAGAGGATAGGTAAAAGACACACACAAATTTAGAGTTTAAAAGTTATAGAAGATCACCAACTTACATCAGAAGCTTCGTTGTTGTATCGCAGAAAATATAAAATTCTATGAGAATTAAAATGTCATCAGCACATGAAATTCTTAAATGACCCATATCTTCAGTACTATATAATGTATATGTAGTTCTGTATCGCACAAAAATCCTATAATTAAAGCATTTTCTACGGACTGACCTCAAATGCCACTGGGAAACGTAACGGTATTATTTGAATTAATGAGTACTTTTGAAAATTTAAATAACAAAACTGGTATTTTGATGACCAATCGTATCAGTTGAGTGATTTGGAGAGTCATTTATGTTTCACAGGAAACGTACAAATTAACTTCTCTTTTTTATTAAATGTTCTATTAGGCACTAAGTTTGGTATGTGAGTTAACGGAACTTAATAAAATAAACAAAAAATAACACTGCCAAAATTGTATTCTTATTCATTATCAACCTAATTGCAAAAGAGGCCTCTCCCCCTACCTCTCTCTCTCTCTCTCTCTCTCTCTCTCTCTCTCTCTCTCTCTCTCTCTCTCTCTCTCTCTCTCACATACACACACGTTTCGTTTTTTAGCCAACTGTAAATTTTCTTAATGGATTTTTTACTTACCTGAAAACTTTGTTAATGATTTTTATTACTTAACTGCAAATCTTGTTAATTAAATTCAGTCTGTATTCACAGCAAATACTGTAATGCCACGCCTTTACGATAGTGGTTTCATTTCTCGGAATTCGCATTTCAAAGCAAAGCCACATCAAATTACCGAAAAGCAATCACGTCATCAAGAACTCCAAGCGCGCCAAAAAATATGAGGAGCAAATTCTGGACAAATAATTACCACGTGAAGGAGCGCACGAGCTCTCAAGGTACGCCTTTTACAAGTCTAGTGGCTGACTTGAAAACAAACAAAAGCTTCGGCAACCTGCTTTGTACAGAGGACGACACCATGATTAAGGTGAGACTTTTTCCGTAAAAGTATGATGCACGAAATTTATCCTCACACGTCCCAAAAACAGGTATCATTTTGCAATAATGTCCCTGCATCACGTAGAATTACTCATCAACCAGTACGGTATAACGGAAATGTTAAGTGCGCTTTAGTGAAACTTGTAATGTCAACAAATTCCAGATTTCTGATTTGTGTCAATGAGTTGCCTATACGCCACTCTTGCGCCCATCCCCCCAAAACTCCCATTTCCTTACAAAATAATGGGTATCATAACGCTATATATCTTACCCCACCGTCGGTGTTTATCTTCTAAATACCAACAACAACTTGGTGTACAACAACCGTTTAGAGCCCACGACATGAGACTATCGCTTTATCAGAAAGTTGTGAAAACGATACTCGAAAGAAGAAGAAGAAGACGAGGAAGAAAGAGAAAAAGAAAGCAAGAGGTTCACAATGCGGCAATATGAACGTTAGATGACGGAACGGAAGGAGTAAAAGACGCTGTCAGCTTTACTGTGTTGTGGATCCGTTTTCTTTTGGAAGGCCCGGCAGGTTCCCGCTGAAGGGGCTACTTGGCTGGAAGTGGAGTGCCCTTCACCATCTTCAATTTGTCCACAGCTTCCACCAACATGCCTCTTGAAGTTCGTGGAGGAGGAAGTAGACAGGCGGGGAGAAAGATAGCTGGGGAAATGTTCGCTAAAGACGGGAAGGGCGGTAAGAGGAAGAAGGATAAAGGCTCATGGCAAATGAAGCAAGCACAATAATAATGACGGCAAAAGTCCCGGAGGAAATCCTAATTCTGTAATCATTAGTAGCAGTAAACTGTTCATCATTAGAACTCCCGTAACGACCCATCTCATTTGTACTCATTACTGAAGAGCACATGACTCAGCACAGAAGCAAGTGGGAAACACCGTCTAAGGTGATATAAAAATAGAAGCAATATGGAAAGGCAAGAGAAATAGTTACAAAAATATACAGATATTGTAACACACACGGGTTTGAATTCTGATGCAAACGATAAACCTAGGCAGGTTGAGCAATAATCTATTTTCATAAAAATCCAACGCTGACGCGAGTCAGAAAACAAATTCTTAAATCTCGTTAGAAGAATATTTTATAATTAAATTTCATTAATCATATCGACTAGATAATCTAGAATCATGGCGACCTTGATTGGTAAATCAAATTACTATTGATATTTTTGTTATGCAAAGTTTGCAAGTAGAAAAAATGCAATTTCAAGTGAAGAAACCCGAATAACAGAGCAGCTTCCTCGTACCACCATCAAAGTAATCAAAAGATGCAAAAACAATTAAAAAATACTCTGATTATTAAATTAATACAATCCTCAAATACAAAGGGAAATAATATTTAATTATCAATTTACCAAGTTTGGAAATCTTTGAATATGTTATCTGAAGATAAACGTTGGCAATTTCATTTACATCAGAATTTCGTGTATATCTCTACAATCTCTTAAGTGTATATTTGCTTAAAGGAAAATGGAGTAAGTAATTAAATAAAAGGTTAGTTTCAACTCATAGTGACTAACCCTTAACTTAATGTAAGAATAAGCCACCCATTAAAAAAAAATAAAGGAATATTTTATCAGTATTATTATTTGCAGAATGCCTAACGTTGCCCATGCTGAAAAAAATTGGAGGACTATTATTCTTAATGAAGGAATAACTGCCTTGAAAAACAACTTTCGATTCCTTCTGAACAAAATACCTTTGCACTACGTTTATGTCAGTCACTATGAATGGTATGTTAAATAAAGTATTTGTGTCAAAGCCATACAGCTATTTTTTTATAATTCGTGCAAACTGAATAATATCACTGGATTCACTGGATGTGAATGTTTCATTTCTTTTGAAGGTATTTTCTAATTTCACCATTTTGATTTTTTAAAATTATTTTGTGACCTTAAAATCACTTTCAAAATTAATGGACCCGACGAATTTGTTTGTCCGGTTCCCACTGCACATGCCTAACCATCCCTGACTGCAGAGGTCATCGCTAACAATAAAATCAGTATCTGTCACAATCCTATTCTAAAATAAAAGGCTTTGAAAACGTCAAAAAAATGGACATTACCCAATTGAAACGGTCAGGCGCATGTGGTTGCAGATTCTACAGTTGTGACCAACTCAATTTTCACAAACTCACGGTACAAGGATCCACTGATCCTCGCCAGATATTGTATTAAACTGCAGTTTTTGCCTGGAGAGCGAAGACCTCGCAAACTGTATAGCACACCCCAAAGTTCCAGGTGAAAATTTGCGAACGAACACCAGTTAGCAATTGCTTAGTTGTAGCTGTTCAGGAGCAGTCGATGTGGGATGCATAAACATGCGCAAACCTTTGCAAAAATATATCAGATCATAAATTATTAAGGAATGTGCCAAATGCCATGAACTTGCATGGCAGGTTTTCCCAGGGCAGAAATGTTGAAAATAAGGATAAAAGAGCAAAAGCAACATGAAAAAGAGTAAGACAGAATATGTGTAATTAATGCCAGACAACTAGATAAACGATAAAAACAATATTCGGAACTTAAGGGGGAAAATAAAAGAAAAATGTCCTGAAATGTACCTCATAGAAGGTCGCTGTAGGTCATGGAACAGGGGCTACAGGTAGCATTGGTCATATGGTCACCAGCCAGCTTCTGAGTTAACTTAACATCAATCAATACCCCAACCGTTCTTCAAAGCATAGTCGTCCTGCAAGTGAATATCGTCCTGCAAGTGAATATCCTAAGATCACTAAATGTAAAAGGTATGTTGAGGATTGTATTCCCTTGTGATTAATTCCTATTTTCTCTTATAATGCTTCAGATTTTACTGCTCAACTTCATATCATAAGAAGGCACTTAAGGAAATTTATTTCCATTACCAACCTTCACAGTACGAGTACCTATAAAACTGAAAGCGGTCAAAGGGGATATTTCTTTAGGATGAAAAGAATTGGGGAAACTTGAGAGGAGATCGTGGGGAAGGCTGAAGATTGCCAATCTACGTTCCCCTTGGACTTAAAGAAATCGTTTGGGACAAGGCTACTCAGTCCCTGCGTAAATACCGGCGTAGGGTACATACTGGGTCCTTCTTATGTTTGGAGGAAACAACTTTTAAACTGGAATGCTTAAGGGCATCCCAGAAAATCCCTGACTGCCAAACATGTAAAGACTGCAAAAACTACAGAGAAGGCTACCTCAGCCTGATGATTCTGACAACAAAGTCTGACTGCCACACATGTAAAGACTGCAAAAACCATAGAGAAAGCTAGCTCAGCCTGATGATTTTGACCAGGAAAGTCTGACTGCCACACATGTAAAGACTGCAAAAACCATAGAGAAAGCTAGCTCAGCCTGATGATTTTGACCACAAAAGTCTGACTGCCACACATGTAAAGACTGCAAAAACCACAGAGAAAGCTAGCTCAGCCTGATGATTTTGACCAGAAAAGTCTGACTGCCAAACTTGTAAAGACTGCAAAAACTATAGAGAAAGCTGGCTCAGCCTGATGATTTTGACCAGAAAAGTCTGACTGCCAAACATGTAAAGACTGCAAAAACTACAGAGAAAGCTACCTCAGCCTGATGATTTTGATTATTTCTTTTTCAGACGAATTCACATGAATTAGTTTTTCATATGTGTCCAGGCGATACAATTGTTTTCAAAATGGCTACTGAGTGATCCTTAACGTTAGGATGACGGGGAGCCAACCTTTCTCGTTCACGCTAGTAGAAATGAAAGATCTCACTTATGAAATTTAGGCTGTTCGTATGAGGTTTGGCTTCTTGATGTTGGGGGGAAATATTCTTATGATTCTATTTCCCTAGAATATGTGGCATTTACTTGCTATACTGACCATTTTTGGGAAATGCTGATGAACTCTGAGAAATGAATTCTGCCCCAGGTGCTCACCAGAGAGCCTAAATTCGAAATTTGTGTCTATTCTATAAGAAAGCTGAAGTTCTTGTGAGATTTCAGTATGAATGCACTCTCTACGCAAGTTAGTGTTCAAGTAAACGGGGTACGGGATTTTACATTTTTAAAGTAAATTGTGTACAAAAATCGGCGTGGAAGTAAATGTCCGTGATTCCTAGTTGGCTACGAGAATCCTTGCAATTGTGAAGTCTCTCTGTTTTAATTAATCAATAATCAATTATGGGCCAGTGAAAAGAAGGGTCACTGACGTCAGAGCAAATGGCCCTAAGATTATTCCTAGCAATTAGGGCGCTGGTATGAAAAGCAAAATGTGCATCGGACTAAATTACTATTACTGAAAATTCCCCAGCAGGGAACAATAAAAGGTCCATTCTTTCCCACGAAAGCCAGAACAATAACAGAAAAATGTACCAAAGAAATTAAATGAAATATTTGCGTCTTTGTAAGGGATAGAACATGCAATAACGTATGAATATATTGACCCCAATCTACGTCCGGCACTGAATAAAGAAAAAAGGACAACAAACTGTTCATCGCTGAACGTGAAACCTCTCTCAAATTCCGACCAGAATATTTCCAAAACCCTTGGCCATTACAGTAGTAAAACGACGAATACTGTGGCGTATATGTATTGTTATGAATGGTATAAGCAATATATAAAAAGTATGACTACCCATCGTTCGACATGTATACGTTTCCCGTTGAAGTAATTAAAAGTTACGTCACAATGTGCAAATGCCCTTTCGATTTTAATCTCAATATATTAAAGTTATCAATTTAGAGTCACCAATAAAGTTCTTCTCTGGATGTTCCATTTTTAGATATAGAGACGCAGACCACAGACAGAACTTTGCAAAAACATATGAGAACAGAAGTACGATTTTTATTTTATTTGCTTAGCTCACAGTTAAGTAAAACTTTGTTTAACTTACAGTTAAGTCAAGCAGTAATGATAGGCGCTGGTAATTTGCCTTAGAGTTGGCATTTATTAGAAAGTTAAAAAGCTTTCAGTTGACTTCAGTACAAGCGATCAAAACTTGAAGCACGCAAAAATGTAAAGTTTTCCATTAAACCAGCGAATAAAAGATCTGCCGTAATCTTTCATCAACAGCATGTCCTGAATAGTATTTTTTCATGTCCTCTACATACAAATCTTTTTTAAAGCAATGACGATCCTCATAATTTCCAACAGACTTAAAAACATATAGCACTTTGGATATATAATTCTGTTATCCAGGATTTCAAAGAACGACAAGGAACGTAATTTGGATTAATATAAAAGGTGTCACTGTATTACAATTGTGCTATTAAATATTATTCCCATCTACTTCTGTCAGTTCGCTGTAGCTAATGAAAAGGGATTACGGTATAATCAGATTAATAAAACACTTAGCCTCTGGCTGAGCTCGCGTACATAGCGTCCGATTGCTTACCTTCGTATATTAATTACTGTAATTACAAGTGTACAGCATAAGTAAGTCGGCATTAAAAACGTAATTTACCGGTGACAGTTTTAATCTCAAAAGTCCATTCGAAGCCTTTTTTTCTTTTGTTTAATGGCTTTCTTATCTTTTCTATTCCACTTCTCAAAAATTTTCAGTTTTCTGTACTTCTGGAGAGCTTGCTAAATACTTTAAGCTTATTTTTTTTTTTACATCTGTACGGTGTTTTATATAAATAAATAGATAAATAAATAAATATATATATTACATTATATATATATATATATCAATATATAGATATATATAAAATATTTATATATATATATATATATATATATATATATATATATATATATATATATATATATATATATATATATATATATACATATATCAATGATATAGATCATATTATACACATATATATCACAAAGATCCTGTAACCCAAACTGGAAATGTTGGAATCTAAAAATTTTTTACGGGAATGCAAAATATTTATATATAATATATATATATATATATATATATATATATATATATATATATATATATATAATCGTATATATATATAAATTTATATTTAGATAGATAGATAGATATATATTATACATATACATTATACGCAAATGGTAAACAACCTTCTGATATTTTACGGCTTACCCATCACCGACTGGTGAAATCATTGTTGGAATCGTGGTCACAAAACGTTTTTTGGGAATGCATTTTCTACGGATGAGACGAGTAATGCAAACAGAAGCCGGCGTGCAACGTTTTAACAAAAACAACAGAGGGGGAGAAGATTTTTAGTCCCGTTTAGAAATAATCGTCCGAACAGTTTTTCTCAAAGCAACGCGGTGCTGAGAAGTAAAAGGAAGAAGTAATGATTAATAACAAGCTAAGTTTTCGATCAACCTGGACGGTGTCCGTTATAAAGAAATGGTAAACAACCTTCTGATATTTTACGGCTTAGAGCTTCCATCAATATAGCGCCAGGGATAGGAGGAAATTATATACATGTGAGTGTATTGACAAGTTTATGTATGTATGTATATATATTATACATGTATATACACACATATATGTATATATGTATATATATATATATATATATATATATATATATATATATATATATATATATATGTACATATATATGAGGAAATGTAATGAGCAGAAGACAAATTTTCGTCCTATCTGACAAACTATGCGAAACAAGTTCTCAGCGATTATTTGACCAGGAAATAAACATGAAAATAAAAAAAGGAGACGGTATCTTTTCTTGATGTTAAAAATAATCGTGATAATCATACCCTCTAAATATGTTTCTAACCAAAAGCAAGCAAAACTGAGGCCAGACAAAAAGACACGGGAATTGGAATAATCTGAGATTACCCTGGCGCAGGATTATCCACAAGGATTATCGGTAAAGAAAATAATTCCACACATATATAATAGGGGAAAATGCATGACTTTCAAAACGAAAAAGTAACAACGATGGAAATATAGAAGGAAGTAAAAAAAAAAAAAACTAACTTTCATAGTTTTTGTGACTTTTATCTGGCTAAGTTGCTTAACGAGAACGTGTGCACTGAAGGCCGAAGCTGATTGGCCGGGGGGGAATTAATCAGGTTAAAAGTTTGCACCAATCAGCAGGCGGGTGCGTTGCCAAGCAAAAGGAAATGATGGGAAGGCTGGGGATTTAAATAGTAATTTGGTGTTAACGCCAACGCTGAAAAGAAAGAAACAAGTCGATGACAGGAAATCATGCGGATTAGATATCAGATCAATTGACGGACTCAGTTAATGATATGGATGTTGCAAGGAAGGCGGAAGCCCTTATTAGAGAAACGAAATAAAACAACAGCGAAATTCTTTAAACTGACAGAATAATGATCTCATGCAGAACAATTACTGCGAAAACGAGTGAGGAAACCTCGATCGAACAAGTCTTTCCAGAACATCGACGACAGAAATAACGAGGAGCAGTTAAAGGAACATAAACAAT
The DNA here is from genome assembly GCF_040412425.1 of Macrobrachium rosenbergii. Classification (NCBI taxonomy): domain Eukaryota; kingdom Metazoa; phylum Arthropoda; class Malacostraca; order Decapoda; family Palaemonidae; genus Macrobrachium; species Macrobrachium rosenbergii. Next base: position 73,513,722 of record NC_089796.1, on the reverse strand, counting down.
TCAACGGTTATCAGAAGGTTACGGTTTATAAAATTTTCATCAATTCAAGCCTCAACACAGTTGCAGTTCTTAATTCGGATTCACTTCAATAAAAAATATGAGAGAATTTGAAAATAATAATAATATCATCATCCTTGAACATCACCCGTCAAATGGATTTAGATTTAACAGCTCAGCAAAATTTATTAAGTACCCTGACCTGGATAAAAGCTTCAGTAGCTTGGGTTTTTTGGCAAAAAAACGAATCGTTTCATCTTGAAAATATAGCCCACTAACTTATGAGTTTACTTATGAGAAAGACGTTGACTCGACATTTTTCTGGTTCCTAACGGCAGCTTTGCTGTCACTTCTCATGGAAACTTGAAGAAAATAAAAAACAAAGCAGAGAGAGAGAGAGAGAGAGAGAGAGAGAGAGAGAGAGAGAGAGAGAGAGAGAGAGAGAGAGAGAGAGAGAGAGAGGTAGTCCACACATGGGGATGGTTTATGCATCCTCACTATACGAGATCCTGTTGAAATTCGAATCGCTAACGTATTTGTAGTATTCAACCACAACTTACTTTTCCTCTAGTTACAATGAAAAAACAAAAAAAAACAAAATAAAATTATAAAACCAAGCATGAATGGGCCTCCAAAATATTTGGGGTTGAGAGAGAGAGAGAGAGAGAGAGAGAGAGAGAGAGGAGAGAGAGAGAGAGAGAGAGAGAGAGAGAGAGAAGTTACAACGAAAAACAAAATAAAATAAAATAAAATAATAAAACCGTGTATGAAATGTACCAAAATATTTTCATGATTTAAGAATGACACGAAATTGAGAGAGAGAGAGAGAAATTGAGAGAGAGAGAGAGAGAGAGAGAGAGAGACCTAAAGAGAGGGACCTAAAATAATACTCATCCATTTCCACATTATCTACCATGAAAACTACCTGTAATAATCTACAAATGATAAACGACTTACTTCCCATAAAGTTGCAGAACAGAAATATCACCCTCATCTTTGACAAAACTCCATACAAGCCAGAATTCTTGGTTCGCGTTTTTTTTCGTCACTAAGTAACGAGCATCTGTAATCTCGGTCGAAACCTTTGATATAATTCTAAACGTGACAGCAAAGCATATAAAGGTTTGTCGTGGAATAAAATCATATCTATAAATGCAGGAAAACGACTGCGATTTGAACGAATTGAACCAATCACCCAAATGGAATATCAGTATAATCCGACTTAACTATCTTCTGATCAATCTTGTTTCTGCCAGTAAATGTGCCTTCAAATCCTTATTTAATGGCCTTATTTAAAGGGATCTCTGATTACTAATACAAATTCGATAAAATGAGCTCTGCTGGCCAACCTCCCTTCGGGTTTCCTCATTCCATCAATGGTTATCTCGATCTAAACAATAACTTGCCCACTGATCCGCAAGATCAGCTGGAACGTCGAGAGCAAAAAATAACTTAAAGACAATATCAACCAGCAAGCTCTCATGTTTTCTTAAAGGATCAGACACATTGTTCCAACTCAGAGTTCTGAAAGTTAAAACCTTGTTTATACAATGCAATGAACACCCACGATTTATACAAACAATTATGAGTGATATGCCATCAGTGATAATAATAATAATAATAATAATAATAATAATAATAATAATAATAATAATAATTATTATTATTATTAATATTATTATTATTATTATTATTATTATTATTATTATTATCATCATCATAGCACGACAAAACAAAAGCTATTATTATTAATAATAATACTTGTTGGAACAACGAAAATTTTATTAATATTAGCTGTATAAAAACGATAATAGCGACACCGAGGATAAACATCACAAAGCCGGACCCTTTTTTACCAGGGAAGGCTCTCACGTGGGATCAGAGCTTCAGTCGGTTTTGTGTGGCTTAAGATTAACTTCAACAATGCCTCGCCGAGGGGTGTATTTGGGGGCAGAGGACATTTTATAATGCATTTAAACTTGTGCCTGAGACAAAAGATGTTATTATATATTCCAAAGTTAGGTCGGAGGAAAAGTTTTTAATTTCCAAAGTCACTCACGGGTCTTGCATAAATTTTCGCCTCTGTCGTCCCAGCAGTCATAGTTTCTTGTATATTGCCAGAACTGGAACGGTTGAAAAAATTCAGAAACTCTCTGCTAATCTCTCTCGTAGCGCTGGGAGACGTTTCTATGGGGGAGATGCGAGATTCCTTAGGTTTCCCACGATGAAAAGCGTATACCTCATATGAGGTCATAGCAGACAGGTTTTGGAATGCAGCAGCTCTCCTACCTAGATTTATGCAAAGAGTTACATAGTACGGATTTTGTTTTTTTTTTACATTTTTTCAAGGGGGGGGGAGGGGTTGACGGTAAAGGCGGGGATCCTGAGATAGAGGCCATAAGACGATAAACCGATCAACAAAATCCAGGGTTTAAAAGAGAGAAATACAAAACATTTCCCTCTTAAAACTCCTTTTTCAGACTTCACGTTAAATGGCTGCAGTAACTTAGAACTAAGAAATTTTTCGCTTATAACGATTTGATTAAATAAAGTCTCTGTAAAGAAACTGCGTTTAGCGTTACTTTAAAAATGTCGTAAACATAATTAGAACTAGCTCTCACTAGCCAGAGATAGATGAAACGAATGTCAAACAACATGAAAAACAAAAGCAAAATTTTTCTGCATTTACTTGTTACTGTAGCAGTAGCAGTAGTGGGAGTAGCAGCAGCAGCAGCAGTAGTAGTAGTAGTAGTAGTGGGAGTAGTAGTTAGTAGTGGGAGTAGTAGCAGTAGTAATAATAGTAGCAATTTATACATAGCAGAAATCACAACCTTAAAAGCCGGAATTTAAAATGACAAAACTTTCATAAACCACAACCGTCTTTATTTCCTCGTCCAGAACCGCTCGCTATTCAATATATCTTTGACTCGTACCAAGAAGCGCCTGCTAATTGCTGTATCATGACCTCCACAACCTGCCGCTTCTTTTACTTTCCACTCTTTAACAATCCTTTATTCCACGAGTCTTGGTCTTCCGGATCAATACCATTTCCCCTGAAACAAGAGAAAGAAAAATCCCGCTACAGCGGAGGGGGAGAGACGCTCCCATCAACGTTAGGGAGAGGAGGAAGTTAATCGAAGAGAAGAACTCCAGAGGTCGGGTCGAAATCTTATTATCCATTCAGCTTTGAGAGACGGAATTCTGAAATTTCCCTTTGTTCCACTCCCAGAGGCAGCCGGTGAATTAAACATGGCAGTGACGACGCTTCAACCCGAGTGGCTCTTCTGTTCCCAGAAAACGACGTCCCATTTTTCTATTTAGATCTGCGTATTTCGAGAGTCCGTGCGCGTCTTTTTTCGTACGTTGAAATCTGCGCATCAGAACTGGATGCTCTCAAATTAATGGTGATCTAAATTTACTAAAGACCCCAACAAAGACTATCTACCTTGTTTTTTATTCTCTGTTATTTCTTTTTCCCCCTCGAGCTCTGTCTCGCGCCGTCCCTTAAAGAGAGTGGTTTCATCAAGAGTCATTTAAATTTCATTCCAGCTTATGTGGGTTCAAATTTCCCATTTTCCTTACCTTCTCCATTTCTATATCGCCGAAGCACTGCTGTTAAAGGCAGCAATCAAAACTTTGCATTATACATGAGCACTGCTGTTGAAGGTATCAATCAAAACTTTGCATTATAATGAAAACTTTGCATTATACATGAGCACTGCTGTTGAAGGTATCAATCAAAACTTTGCATTATACATGAGCACTGCTGTTGAAGGTATCAATCAAAATTTGCATTACACATAAGCACTGCTGTTAAATGTAGCAATCAAAAATTTGCATTACACATAAGCGCTGCTGTTAAAGGAAGCAATCAAAACTTGTATTATACATAAGCACTGCTGTTGAAGGCATGAATCAAAATTTGCATTATACATAAGCACTGCTGTTGAAGGTATCAATCAAAATTTGCATTATACATAAGCACTGCTGTTGAAGGTATCAATCAAAACTTTGCATTATACATGAGCACTGCTGTTGAAGGTATCAATCAAAATTTGCATTATACATAAGCACTGCTGTTGAAGGTATCAATCAAAATTTGCATTATACATAAGCACTGCTGTTGAAGGTATCACTCAAAATTTGCATTATACATAAGCACTACTGCTAAAGGTATCAATCAAAAATTTTCATTATACATAAGCACTGCTGTTGAAGGCATCAATCAAAATTTGCATTACACATAAGCACTGCTGTTAAAGGTATCAATCAAAATTCGCATTATACATAAGCACTGCTGTTGAAGGTATCAATCAAAATTTGCATTATACATGAGCACTGCTGTTGAAGGTATCAATCAAAATTTGCATTAAACATAAGCACTACTGTTAAAGACATCAATCAAAAATTGCATTATACATATGGAAACTAAAACAACAATGCAACAGCAATCATTCTAAACCGCCACTAAGATTCCTGTCACTGTTTTTAGTTCTGACACAAATAGTGTTCGCAAAAGTTTCCTATTCGAAATGTAAGTATAAAAAAAGGATACCTATGCAGTGCAGTGATCACGAAGAAAGGACTGGTTGCGAGAATAAAGTTACAAATATTGCAGACGCTAAATAATAATTTTATATATTCACACACACACACACACTCACACACACACACACATATATATGTGTGTGTGTGTGTATGTGTGTATAATAAGTTTTTAGCGTGATACACACTGCAGGAACTAAAGTTCTGTTCACTCATTTAATTGTCTGTTATATCATTAACACACATTACATAATATGTATATATATATATATATATATATATATATATATATATATATATATATATATATATATATATATATATGGTGTAAATCTGAACAGTTTCATCTCTAGTCTTTTAAGACATCAAAAAGGAAAAAAAAAAACTCAAGACAAAACCGGTCAATAAGTATACCATGACTCATTTTTCTTTTGTTACATTTTATGAATAAATTTATGTAAGTATGTAAGTGTGTGTGGTGTGTGTGTGTGTGCGTGTTTATGTGTATGTGTGTATATGTCTGTGTGCCCCCGGCGCGCGCGCGCGCGTTGCATGTTTGCAGAAAAAGAAGTAAAATATGCGAGAACTAAAAGTCTGATACATTTCATGAAATATTCGGTGCTACATCCGAAGAGTTTAACAGATTTTCTTCAGAGCAAATACTGATTACGGCCCGTTTCTGATCCTCTGCTTAATTCCTTTCACGGAAAATATGCAGATACAATACAACGCTTTCATATATGTCATCGGCTTCAAGAGATATAAAGAACTCATATATTTTCAGACAAATCTTTCTCAGTCGGAATTTATTAATGAGTTTAATACTTTGAAGCGTCGATAAGCGTCGAGACACAGAAGGCGAACGAACGAAATGGCGTAAAATGTATTCCGGCGTCCAAACAAACAAACGATGAAATACGCAGCAAAAACACGCCTCTATAAATTCAATACCTAAAATTTCTGACCGTGCAATTCAATTCTCAACGTCGGTAATGATAACGGTGCAGGCTATAATACCAGTGAAACAAATGCAATACTCAGAAAATGTGTAATTCCCTAACGTTCAATCAGTAGAAATAAAAATATCCGAAAACATCTTAATCACCGAATCTGACGCACCTCTTCTATTATTGAGTTGATCCATGACTAGTCGGGTGAAATACTGAGACTTGAGACCAGATGCTCGAAAATAAGAATGCGACCTGTTTATAAATTGAACCCCATGCTGGGGAACCTTTAAAAGTCAGGAAATGCATTTGGACCGATAAACAAAACCCGAAAATAGCCGGAGCCAGAGAAGCGTGTAATGAAACCGACACGACAGCTTGACCGGGGACTCTCGAGTCCCCGGCAATGCTCACGGGGATAGCTGGATAATAGCTGGGCAACCAACAGTAAGGTAGGCACGTAAGCATTTCGCATAAATCAGAGCCTTATATATATATATATATATATATATATATATATATATATATATATATATATATATATATATATATATATATATATATAGAATTTATATATATACATACATATGTGTATATATGTATGTATATATATATATATATATATATATATATATATATATATATATATATATATATATATATATATATATATATATGTGTGTGTGTGTGTGTGTGTGTGTGTGCATGTGTAATGTAAAGTAATGCACACACACACACACACACACTACATATATATATATATATATATATATATATATATATATATATATATATATATATATATATAAGATATATATATATACTTACACATATATATTGTATATACATGTATATACATACACACCTACATATATAACATTACCTTTTCCCTTAACGGCAGAGCTCCAGAGGAAAAAATGACAACACAACCGCCACTGTGCCATACCCGCCATTACCGCTGAACCCCTATGCCAACCCCTTCCACTACATGAAGGCATATCAGTAGTGCAATGATCCCTCACTCTGTCTCTCTTGATAATAAATTTTGAATTCTTATACTGTATCCTCTGTAGTTTCCCTTCTCTACCTTCAATCAGTGCTCTGTCACCTGTAACTCGATCCATTTTATCTTCTTACCTGAAAACAGTGTACCTACCTTTATCTGTTCTTTTCCTGACTTCTCACTTCAACTTTTATACCAGACCAGTCAGTCTCCTATCTACATACTCACACATACTTCACTCCCGTTATAAAAAACTATTCTTTTACTCTCAAGAACTTAGCTTCTACAATATCAAACATAAACATCCTCCACATGAACTCTGTTGGTTTAAACATAAGCATTTCCTAGATCGATGTGCGCCACATGCAGTTTTTTCCCTTTCTCTGAAGCTCCTTACATAACTGTTTCATATCAAACTGATTCACAAACCTTCTTACTTTTCTGAAACCACTGATTTTAATAGCCATACTTCTGTGATCTTTCTTTTCTCTATCTACAGCCTACGATACACCTTCTGTGGTATACTAAATGCTGTTATACCCTCAAAATTTTTAGTGTTACCTCTATCCTTTTGCTGTTATAAACAAGACCAAGAGACACAAGGTCTACCCGGTTAGGTGGAGCCGCCTCCCACCTAGGGTAACTTCGTAGGCGATGACGTATCTTAGAGGTACCTGCCCTATAGGCAATTCACCTGCTGACGCAATAAGGAGGCAGACAAAGCTCCGCCTACATGGGAGATTTGGGGGGAAGTGAGCAGACCTTCGCTTTCTTTTGGCCTTACTTTATACTAGGGAACAATTATTCACCCCAATATTTTGAACATTCCCCTCATCATTGTATATTATACAAACGCTGAACGCCACACTATAACGAACAAAATGCAGCATCTACCCTGTAATTCTTCAACTCCCGTTGTTTTTCGATAAATGGAAAAATCTGGATGTGTTGCACAAGGACTCGGAGAAATCTAATGAGAGAACTGATAGAGAGGCCTTGCGGAGTCTTTTGATTGCATGGTTTATATCTTCGACCTTTTAATTTCCTAGTTACATTCCCAACATATTCTTCCACAGGCATTCCAAAACCTTCACATCTTTTCTCAGAACTGCATTCACTTCAGACAGCACCTTTCCACTCGCAGCTTTTATTTTGAAGTTCATTTGCTAATTAACCTTTCTGCATTTACTTCCCTGTAAAACAAATCTTATTGTTTTTACGTTGCTCGGATTCTAATCTTTAACTTTTGTTACCTGCCAACTTTTTCGTTCCTCACTTTCTTCTTGACTGAACTATCTGGTTCCTATATATATATATATATATATATATATATATATATATATATATATATATATATATATATATATATATATATATATATATATATATATATATATATATATATATATAATGCTCATGATCTCTTCCGTCTACAGAATAATTTCATTTCTTCCTTGAATACTTTTCTTGGTCCCACCACTTGCTGTTTTTACTCCCTCTTCCTATCTGTTCCCATAATCCCATCAATGAATTTTACCAAAACTTCATCAGCTCCTTTCACCCCTGTGTCTACACCTGGCCAACAGTTCATATATTATCACCTTATATGCTCTTCTCACTTACTCCTTTTTGAGATCATTTGTCTTAATTACCAATACAGCAACATTTTCACTTTTTCCTCTACAACTCAGACTTTATACAACTGCCTGTAAGTCAATCCTCTTCTACCCATAATAGCGATTAAATCGTTCATCTAATCTATGCTAACACTAAAACTAGCATAAACTTCCCTTATCATCGTCGCTTTCCTAAGTATGCATATGAATATTCTTCTCCGAAAGCCATATATTTCCCACAGCCAAGCCCTAATCCAAACACATTTCAACAAAACACTCTCTGTTCTCATATACTCCAGGAATTCCCTACTTTCAAACAGCATCTTTTTCTGTCACCTAACACGTGCATTTGAGAATCTTCCATATTCTCCAAGCACTCAAGGAATGTGCTTCAATAACTTTAATTTTTGAGTGCAATCTTAAGAAAATTTATTTATTTTGCCATTTACCTATATTCTACATTTAAGAATACGTAAATAACCCCTCTGCGTTATTTTTGAAGATCAGTAATCCATTCCATTGTAATTCTGTTACGGTTGGAATTTTAGTTTTACAAACTAAACTATAATTCCAACAATAACAGAATTACAATGGAATGGATCATTGATCTTCAAAAATGACGCAGAGGGGTTACTTACGTATTCTTACAAACTAAAGGTATACAACCATTTTAATAAAAAAAATGTCTTCATGAATGCTTAATTAATTATGTAATTTCCAAACAAGAGCAACATGATATTACTCCACGGTAACAACAACAACACATCGACAATGGTGAAGAAGCTGAGGAAAAGAAAGATGGCCACTAACGAATGTGTTTCCATCATCAAACAATTTCTGGATTTAACTTCTCATGCCTAAATTCCAACAACAATTCTTCAAATCTTTCCTCAGCGAGAACTATTATTTAGTTTCCTTTGACGATTTCTATAGAAGGAAGCTTACTCAGTAAAAAAAAAAGCCAAAATACTACAAATTTCAAATAACCAGTCAGTGACTTCTTTTCAATATATAGTCTCGAGCAAGAAATTCGCAATAATGTCTGCTCTTCTGCTTTCAGCCACCATCTATACCATGTTAATGGCAAGTTCTATCTAGTGCACCACTCTTAAATGGTTTTCTTTATCAGGCAGACGACACTACACCATTTCAAGTCTAGTCTTCCTCAGTGTGGGCCGTAATCTGGGATTAGCATTAGAGATTATGTATATCTTAGTTTAACCAGACCACTGAGCTGGTTAACAGCTCTCCTAGGGCTGGCCCGAAGGATTAGATTTATTTTACGTGGCTGAGAACCAACTGGTTACCTAGCAACGGGACCTACAGCTTATTGTGGAATCCGAACCACATTATGACATTATGACCAGAAATAAATTCCTCTAATTCTTCATTGGCCGGTCGGAGAGTCGAACGCTGGGCCAACAGCGTGCTAGCCGAAAGCACTACCCACCCTCCAATGAAGAACTAGGATTAGGGATTAAGCTTGCAGCCTCATTCTTTGTGTCAAAGAAATGGCTACCTGAAGCAAGCCCTTCCAAAGGAGAACCAGCTGTCAAGGGGGAGAAAATAGTTCACCTTCACCTCAAAATTCGCTCGCATGACAAATCCCTGTGGCTGGGCGTGAATAGGGTTAACCAGTGTGGTAATGTCCCGACCGAAGTTTCGGGCTCGCCATTGGAATTATTCTCTTTCGGCCAAATTAGTTCCTCGAAGAAGTCCTACAGTTTTACGCAGCTTTTCGGACCTCCGGCG
>NC_089796.1:73438862-73496362 GCF_040412425.1 Macrobrachium rosenbergii | reverse complement strand
AATGATATAAAAAGGTTAGTGTCGTGGCATGCCTCTCAGATGTCGCTGGTTCGCGTCTCCACCAGGACGATGAAAAATCACTGGCTCTGTATCATGACCAATTACTGCTGCAGTGTGGGGTCTGCAGTGGGAGGCTGAAGCCAACATTCTTTGGAAGCTTGAATTTCGAGTCAATGGCTCCTTTGGTGTGCTTGTTCCATTTTGAATAGGTTTCATCTCCTGAAATAATAATAATAATAATAATAATAATAATAATAATAATAATAATAATAATAATAATTGTGTATTATTATTGTGTGTATTATTATTATTATTATTATTATTATTATTATAATAATAATAATAACTGGATATATATCAGTCAGTACCACCACATCTGAACGAGGGTCGAGCTTTCGCCAAAGGTTAGTTGATTATTGACGATAAACTTCAGCTAAGAATGCTATATTGTTCTATTAGTAATTTGAAATGCTAAGAATTATTGCTTCACTTACGGAATAATGAACGCATCTCTGTATTCTATGTATTAATGTATTAATCCTTCTTGAGATTATGTTCCACAAGGTGCTCAATGGACCACTGACCGTGCATAACATAGACGTTAAGTAGGGTGATTTAAATAAAAGGATACGGGCAAAACTCCCACATCGAATAAAACAAGTAAAAAATGCGCCGCAATCGAGTTTACTGTACAGAGTGTAATACTGTGTGAAACTCTCAGCTACGACCTGGCAGCGCTCAGTTGCTCCCCCAGATGCAGTCAAGTGAAGGTTCTTCGGCGACGCCTCTGGAAATCGCTGCAAGACGGACGATCCTTAGCTAAACTTAACCTTAAATAAAATAAAAACTACTGAGGCTAGAGGGCTGCAATTTGGTATGTTTGATGACTGGAGGGTGAATGATCAACATACCAATTTGCAGCCCTCTAGCCTCAGTAGTTTTTAAGATCTGAGGCGGACAGACAGACAAAGCCGCTACAATAGTTTTCTTTTACGGACAATTAAAAACGAGGAAACTAGCTAGTTTTATTTCCTATCGTTTTCAACAGTAAATAAATATAATAACTAGACAGTACGTCCATAGCATCGGCAACCTCGAGAGAGAGAGAGAGAGAGAGAGAGAGAGAGCCTTGCTTGTTAAGGGTAAGGGTTAGGGCGCTGTGGGAAGAGAGCGAAGGAAGAAAGATCACAGAAGGTTCTCACCTTCTTCCTAAGGTTTCTCTCGCGTCGCCAGCAGGATATATCCTTTCTCTGTTTACCTGCCTTCCCAGGTGATCTACAGGATGCGTTGACTCACTGAGACGTTTTGCAATATCCTTTAGTATGATGAAGCAAGAGGGGATTAAAGGAGAGATATAGGGGTGAGAAAAGGGGAGGGGAAAATATCGTCTAAAAAGGAGAGAAGTGAAGGAACGGGAGATTACTGTATTCCTTAATAAATATGGGACACTGTCAGAAAGAGGCAACACACGATATAATAAAAATACATTTGATTTATGTTTCATATATGAAATCACATATGAAACCAGAGAGAACCCGTGCCAGCAGTCTTATTTGACAACTGCAGTTGAGACTCCAAATACACACACACACACACACAAATACGCATTTACACACACACACACACACACAGAAAGGGTGAGCAAAACTGCCAAAGAAAAATGGAATTTGGAATATAAATGAAATTTAGTGAAGCTTTCAACATTCAATATAATATTAAAGCAGGATTTTATATATATACACATATATATATATATATATATATATATATATATATATATATATATATATATATATATATATATATATATGTATGTATATATACTCTTATATATACATATACATAAATATGATAATATATATACATATAATACGTGTGTGTGCGTGCTTGTGTGGGTGACAAAACTAAATATAAAACAATTGTCACTGCCACATTCATACTTTTGACACCTGAATCGTTAATGAAGCCTTGAGCAGAAATCTTCCTTTGCGTTAGCCACTTCACACACCTACAATGATGACTCATCAGCAGCACATTATACCTCCAGAACACAATTCTCCGTTCACCTCTATTTTGCATTTGCCAAATCTCTTCCCGGATATAAAGGCCATTCCCTACAATATGTCACTCACCATCCTTCCTCCTAACAATTTTAAATTATACAATTTTCACCAACCTATCGTCTTCCATTCTTAATACATGACAGATCCATCTACAGTCTCTTGCATTAACCTTTCTCCAAGTTTATAAATCCCCATATTTCTCGCTATTTTAATTTTTCCCATGTCATATATTAAGGAAAGAGTTCATCTCAGCAATTCAACCTTCATTCTTTGATTTACATTCGATATCCAAGCTTTACTTTTACCAACTGCAATTTCCCGGGACTGTCCTCATTCAGTACTATACCTTCTGTGAGCATCAGCCATTCCACACGAGCCATTTTCTTATCCCACTTCTTTGAATTTGCATCTTCTTTTTTCCCCTCTGACTCTTTTGCATCCCTCCTCTGCCTTTTGCCTCACTCCATCCACAAAAATATGAAACAGCTTTTGAAACAACACTTTTGTGTAAGGTGCACATTTACACCAAACCAGGCACTCTCCTGTTTGTAAACTGTACGATCCGCCTTGATTCGGTCGTAAAATACTTATTACCCTCTGAAAAAATACTTTTTTTTCACCATTTCCTCGCCATCCTCCGCATTGCATTCCTATCCATTCTATCATAAGATTTTTCTAAATCTACGTATGGCATGCAGAGGGATTTTCCTTTACTCTCATATTTTCATTAACTGTTCCATAACAAACTCTTCTTGAGCTATATACATCAGCCTTTCTGTTTATATATATATATATATATATATATATATATATATATATATATATATATATATATATATATATATATATATATATATATATATATATATATATATACATATATATATATATAATATATATATATATATATGTGTGTGTGTGTGTGTGTGTGTGTGTGTGTGTGTGTGTGTATGTATATGTGTGTGTGTACACTGTTGTCAGTATTCCTTTGAATTAGGTGCTCCAAAAATGCTGCCCCTCTGTTCCTAACATTAAGTTTCCTTAATGAGGTTGCTAGCACCCTGTCTACTCCCTGACCTGATAGCAAGACTGGCTGCATGATTTCGTCATCAACGAAGATTACTCACGGAAAAGTGAACAGGCGAATGAGAAGTCATTTCAGATGAAGATGTGTTCGTAATTGCCCCCAGTCAACCTTCTCGCACTGTCAGGATAAAGTGTGCCTTTTAACCTTAACGGCAATATATGAATGCGCAGGAACACCATTCTGTGTACATCTCACTTTAAGGAAAAGTTATCATGCTAGATACACGAAGGGAAATGAGGAATTCTAGCAGTGACAAGAAGAAAGCTGAAGTGAGGGTGAAGATTTTATATCAAATTCTTCTCATTAAACTTTAAAGAACTTTAAATGACAAACGCAAATTACTTTATCAATGGTCACGATATATGAAGAATTTCTTCAATATATTTGATCAATCCCTCTTGTCAGTCAACATACATGTACAGTACAACATTCGAGCTTTAAACTGAATTGAGTACAGAATTTAGGCCAAAGGCGAAGCACCGGGAACTGTGAGGTCATTCAGCGCTGAAACGGAAATTGACAGTAAGAAGGTTTGAAAGGTGTAACAAGCGGAAAACCTCGCAGCTGCACTATGAATCAATTGTTAGGAGAGGGTGGAAAGTAAGATGGAAGAAAGAGAATATGAAAGGAGGTACAGAAAAGGAACGAAAGGGGTTGCAGCTAGGAGCCGAAGGCATGCTGGAAAGAACCTGAAGTAATCCCTACAGTGCACTGCATGAGGTGCACTGATGGCGCTACCCCATCCCCCTACGGGAATCTAGCTTTAAAAGTTATAAAACAATATCACACAAAGCTTTCGTTATTCAATAACTACGTCTTCGGAGACGATATATGAATATGAAATAAATCAACATTCACATAACAGGGAAGCACACAAAAGGAGTGAAGGATTTAGAGTATTGTTCCAGAAAATGAATTTCAACTGGAAAATGAGTAACAAGGTTTACTTGAGTAGTAGTGGATGAAAGTAGCAGTGTATGAAAATAAAAGTACTTTATTATTTTTATAGATTAACAGAGGAAAAACAATTCCGTAAACCAACCATAGGCACACCAGTGGTTGTTATTAAAACTGCTTGACATACGATGTGATTGCAGTGATGTAACGTTTTCTCCTAACGAAGAATTACGGAAAAAATTCAGTACCTCTCATTGAATCTTGTATTTTTGAGGTCGAGTTCCATTTAAGTAATAGGCCTTGTGATAAATGGACGACTGAAGAGTAATACAATGGCTCGGAAAAAAATTGTATTTTGTTTACACTGGCGAGTATTTTGTTCCAATGTGTGAACGGCAGTAGGTAATTTTTAACACCTACATTAGAAAATCTAAATATGGACTATTCTGAAACTAGGTTGTTCCAATATATATAACAGACTATGGAAACTCGTATTAGTTTTTTGTTTTTTGTTTTAGTTCAATTAAATAATGCTTTTCTAACAGAAGATAAACAAATAATAAGAGCACAATGAAAGCGTTCCCTTACAGATGTAAGGCATCGCTCGGATACGTTTTGAAGTAGAACAATAATGAAGGTTATGGACAAAAGCTTATTCTTACCCTAAAGACAGTGACACGGATAAAACACCCACTCACATCACATTAGCTTACGAAATAATAGACTCGAATATGTATTTATAATCATATAAAATCATTTAACGCTGCGTCGATTAAAACTAAATAAATTATAGCTGTAAGGGCAATTAAGGGAAGTGAATCTGATACAGAGGAAGTGAGGAGAGCATATAAGAAGCATGCGAATAAAGAATGGGCTTAGATTAAAGACGGAGTTTGTAAACTTCTAGATTGAGCCTACAGCCAGCATGGAGAAAACTGTGGTTGTAGGACCGTAAGAAAAGGGACTATAAAACATGGTGTTTGGATATAATATATATATATATATATATATATATATATATATATATATATATATATATATATATATATATATATATAATCATGAAGCTACAAATATATGTTTGGATATAATATAATATAATATATATATATTTATATATATTATATATATATATATATATATATATATATATATATATATATATATATATATATATATATATATATATATATATATATATAATAATATATATATTATAATAACGAAGCTGCAAATGGCGCTTAATATCAAATTCTCCGCTCTCGATGGGTAAATAAAATACACAGACTCGGCATTAACTTATGCCTCTCTTGATAGCTCAGTGGGCAGAACGTCGACTGGAGTCGCTGAATCAAGTATCTGTGTCGTGGATCGAGACTCAGCAGTACCAGTCCATTTTATGACTTATAAATTCCCCTTCGGCTGATAATTCCCCATCGGGGATATTCCCAAGGTAGCAGAATTTGATATTAAGCGACATTTGCAGCTTCATGATTAATATATAAATCACGGTGTGATAAAAAATTTCATATATATATATATATATATATATATATATATACATAATATAGGGTTCAGTATATAGAATATATACATAACTCGGGCAGTAGAGAGTCCACAGTGGGGGGAGTGACACACTACACATGTGTCATTAGGCATTGGGACTTGTCCCCCACTGGCTGTTGGCCTAAGAAACAGAAGATCAGCGCCTGCCCTATGAGCCTACAGAGGCCCAGGAGGACTTTAACTTTAAACTTTAATATTTTGTGAAGGAAAAAACTGATTATTTGAGGTGTAACTGTGAGACAGGGGACCAGATCGTGAACAGGAATACACCACACTGAATAAGTTGTTCAGACAGAAGGTAAGCGCAATACAGAAGGCAAGGATGGATTGATAAATAAGAGAGAAGACTTTCGAGACCATAAAAAGTTGTCTTACAAGAAGGTAAAAGCAAAGAGCAAGATCAATGGGCAAACAAATCTAAAAATAAGAGATGCAAACCAGAGATTCTTTCTGACGAGAATGCAGTCCTGGGTCGACTGACCAAGTATATTGCGGACTAGTTAAAAGTAATGAATAAGTGGGAAAAGAGCTAAATGAATCAAAAGCGTTGTTTAAAATACTGTTGGGGACATAAAGAGCGAAATTAGCAGGATGAAGACTTCAAGACACAGAGAGCTGATGGGAGCGAAAATGAGGTGCTGCAGTACATGGTAACCTGACCAAGGTTTGTTGGGTATGCCTGCATAAGGGAAAGGTTCCTGATGAATGGGTGACATATTTTGAAAGGCTTTGCAATAGGAGAGAGTTAAGAATACGGTTGTAAAGGTAAATTGAATCCAGGAAGATGAAGCAATAAATGTAAATATGTATTGTGAGAGAATTAGGCAATTGATTAGCAAAAGTATTTGGGAGCAAAGATAACAGATGACGCTAAGATGAGAGAAGCGAGTCAAAGAACGTGGGTGGAATGAATGAAGGATTGCTGAACCAATTCTCCTTAAGGGAAGTGTAGTGTGGATGAAAGAAAGGAGGTTGAATCCGTTTGCATAGCAGATACAGCATAAGAAGATTTGATAGGGTGGGATAATATGGTAATGTTTAGAAATGGTAAAATGGTTAGCATACACGAAAAGATGAATCTGATTGTACTGAGAAGGTTCAGTCATTTGGAAAGAATGGACAAGGATAGGAGGAGAGAACGGATTAAAATTCAAAATGTTAGTGGGAAGGAGAAGCTAAAGAACTAAGAGGATTGGATAGATGGCGTAAAAGAGGTATTTGAAAGGAAAGTATTGGAATTAGATAGTGTAGGCGTTTGAGGTATATCTGGAGAAAACAGCATTGTTTTGAGAGCAGTCACTTCCTTCGTATAAGATTAAAGGTGACAGACTGGAAGAATTATTAGGGGCCGAACATTACTTGGTATACTAAGGAAAGGGACAGGAGGATTTTGATTGAGAAAATAATACACTTGACAGGACTGACAGAAGGAGAACAAGTTGGATTTAGAAAGTAATGCCGGTGTGTGGAATAAGTATCTCTTGAAATAGATATCTAGGCTGTTTGAAGTACATTGAAAAAGTTTTGTGGCGAACGGTTACTGAGATGAATTGTTTGTGCAGTATGTAAGTAAACGAAAAAAAACATAAGTAAAAATAGCGCAATCGAGTTTTCTGTACAGCCGCTACAGCGAATAATCAAGGCCACCGAAATTGGATCTATCTTTCGGTGGTCTAGGTATAATGCGGCCCAAGAAACTTTGACCACGGCCCGGTGGTGGCCTATCCTATATTGTTGCCAGACGCACGATTATGGCTAACTCTAACCTTAAACAAAATAAGAACCTGAGGCTAGACGACTGCAATTTGGTATGTTTGATGACTGGAGGGTGGATGATCAACACACCAATTTGTAGCCCTCTAGCCTCAGTAGATTTTAGGATTTGAGGGCGGAAAAAAAAGTGCGGAGAGAATAAAGTAGCAGACGGACAGACAACGCCGGCACAATAGTTATCATTTACAGAGAAAAAAAACTGGAAGGGTGAGGAAAATGGAAGTACTCAGAAGGGGTAAAAAGGTTACCATAGGTGAAAGTATAGGTTAGGGTGTTTCTAGATGACGAAAATAATATACAATTCGGAAATGCTACAAGCGAAGAGGAGAGGGAGACAAGAAAGTAACTGATAGATGGTGTAGAAAAGGTAGTGGAAGGAAATGGGCTTAACATCCTTGAAGAACGAGAGCGCGAGCAAGATAAACGATCTTGTTGTTGTTTGTGTGTGTGTGTGTGGTGAGGGTATTTAACACTTTTCTGTTGTGTTTTCATTGTAGGCGTTGTATGAAAGTTTCTGTACAGGGGGTTCATGAATGTGGAGCAAACTGAGTGTTTTTTTTTTTGTCTCCTGAGCTATCCCTTGTTATGGGAAATGTCTATGGTTATATATATATATATATATATATATATAGTTATATATATATATATATATATATATATATATATATATATATATATTATATATATGTATATATATATGTGTGTGTGTGTGTGTGTGTTACATACATACACACGTATATGTGTGCATACATATATATATATATACATCAGGATCGAAAACACAGGTCTTTCAATTGAAAGACCTGGGTTCGATCCTGAGCAGTCAGAAATTTATTTTGTTCCACATGTGATTGTGTGTTGATTACTCCTAACACACACACATACACACACACACACACACACACACACACACACACACACACACACACATACACACATATATATATATGATTTTTATATATAAATTACACAAAAACATTTTCCTTTTTGAAGAAAAATAGTGCCAGTAGAATACATCTGTCCGTCTTCTGTATGTCTTTAGGGCTAGTCAGAGAGAGAGAGAGAGAGAGAGAGAGAGAGAGAGAGAGTAAAGTTACTAAAACTTACTTCTACGAGTAAACTATCGTTCCATTCTGTGATAATACTTAGTCAAGCATAGAGAGACGCACAAGAAAAGATAAGCGTGACTGCATACTTTCTATAGTTTAGGGATACTTTCAATCAAAATTGACCTGCGACACCTCTACCTCTGTCGAATTTCCAGTACTCGGGAGAAGGACCCCATCCCCAGAAAGGGACTAATTCAATGAAATCGAGTGAATTCTATATTTATCTATTCCACGCAATTATAAGCTGATTACGAAGGAGAATGGGCTTACACTAATTATCAGATATAATTAATCAACTCGTTAGGGAAAAGCTGGAAAATAAAATTACCAGTTAATAGTAGTATCTGTGCAGTGTCAGACTGAATAAAAAAAGAAAAGGGTATGGGGGAGCGGGGGGGGGGTATTAAAGGGACTTATCATGCCGTCAGCTATCGCTGGCGATAATCAGAACTAGTCAACAATAAATTATTGCTTACTGGTTCTCGAACAAATCACATCTAATTATGGAGCGATGCAGGGAAATTGATGAGTCTTCCTCCCCCCAACAACCCAACCCTCTCCCTCTCTCTTTCTCCAAGCCACATACGCCCTCCACCCCCTTTTTCAATTTTTTTTTTTTTATCATCCTTCGACGACAGGCGCTCAGTGCTCAGCCGACCCCAAAACATGTCACGTAATTAAATGTATTTTTAAGAAAATCGGGCTATCCATTATGAAAGATGACGGAATATTTATCCAAAGTTTGCCTATTAGTTACTTAGATTTTAACAGGGGTTTAAGGCCCTTTTAATGATTTAAAAAAAAAAAAAGAAGGATTGCCCTCATGAAGATTCGTTTATTTCCAGGAAGAGGAATTTACCTAATGCCTGTTTTAAGCTTGTTCGTTTACACGCATTATTCTGTAGGGCGTTACTTCGCAAATACACACAACAGTGCCTTTTCAAAAAAAAAATATACCTTTTTCCGAAAATTTCGTAAATCTCTTGTCTGCGGCTGGGGACTCCCCTCCCAAGCACCTCCAAATTCAGGAAAATAGGTCTATAGATTTCCAGCAAAAAATCGTTAAAAATCTCAAAATAAACCTGGAAAAAACATATTTCAAAAGGGATACATACATTCTCACCCAACCTACGTTGCCGAATCCTAACCTTAAGGTCGGTTGGTGAAGAGGAGTGTGTATGTATTTATGAGCGGATAATAAACCTATATCCTCCTACAGTAGGTGGTCGAGTGGTTGAGCCTAACTCATCATCACACGCGCGTTCGAATCTCGCATCAGCAGCTGAGATTTCTTCATTCGTTCCACATTTGAATTCAGTATAAAAAGAAGAGCAAAAGACCGTGAAAGAGCGAACGAAACCACGGAAAGGCAACGCCAAATGGAAAAGTAATTCCCCAAAACCGAGCAAATAAAGAGTAGGACCGCGAACAAGAAGCCGAGAGACAAGACGCCGGCGAAAAAGGGAACGTGCGAAGGACTACTGGGATTCAGATTATCCATTAAGCAATACTGTGAAATAAGAGAACTTGGGCGGAACTATTGGCGCTGAAGTCTTGGGGAAACTTTGGTAATTATCATAGAAGGACATTGAAGAACATTGGGAATAGGTCTCTCCTCGCAAACTATTGAAGATCGGGCTTCGGATTCATTTGAATAACTTCCCACACTCATAGAGTATTCATCATCTGCATAACTTTCGTCATAGAATTCGACATTTGTGAATAAGTTCGCCCCGTTCGCTGAGTTCGTCAATTAGTCTCTTTTCATAGCGTGTGTGTAACTATATTTTAATGAACGCACCGCGGATGCTCTACAAAGACCTCAAGAAAGATGTTATTATTAGTCAATTGGAAAAATTGCAATTATAAAAATGTATACGTGAGAGGCGCATTAATGAAGATAATCTACCCGCTGTGAATTCTGTAAGGAAAAGCATTATGACTCGACGATTTCTCGTTAATCTAATTGTTCTCTGTGACACTGATATCTCATTACATATGAAATGAAGCACGCAGTAACACAGGAATAGCATACGGGGAAGAGTAAAAGCTTTTATTTTATATATGTGAAGTCTTGGGGAAAGAGTATTGCGCGGCAAGAGATGTTAGGATATTCTAGATAGAGAAGTATCATATTTAAAATGGAAACTGGCCTCACACCGTAGTGATCTTTTGGTCATGGAAGTGGCGCAGTGTACGTTAGTATTAAATAATACATCATTGATTAAAGTTTACAGATATATATCCACCTAAGACCAGTAAGTTATGCATACTTTTAAATTAGAAGAATAAGGTTTAGGAAGAAACAAAAGCAAAATAAAATCATTATACAACCACGAATATATACAGTGTATATATATATATATATATATATATATATATATATATATATATATATATATATATATATATATATATATATATCATATATATTTATATAATATATATATATATATATATATATATAATATATTATATATATATATTTCATATTTATACACATATACAATAATAATAATAATAATAATATGTAATAATAATAATAATAATAATAATAATAATAATAATAATAATGGGGAGGTGCCGTGGCTGAGTGATGCAGAAATCGAAGCACGTTTCCTAGGTCGGTAGTTCGTTCCTGGCCCACTGCCTTCAAGTCAGTGCGGGTGAGAAAATCGAGTATGTCTACCAAACTAATCCTTAAACGCCTGCTGAGAAACGGGAAGGCTCTACACTTCTGGCGCCACCCCCTCTAGAGGCGAAAAAATGCCTGTATTGAAAAATCTTAACGAAAGCCATTGCAACATCCATCTTCTATGTAGCTGCTTGCCTAGCCCGGAGGGTACTCTACCGGAATACGCATATGTTGCCGCGCTGCTTACCCAGATTTTGGATATGTTGCTGTGCCGCTTACCCAGATTTTGGATATGTTGCTGTGCTGCTTACCCAGATTTTGGATATGTTGCTATGCTGCTGACCCAGATTTTGGATGTATTGCTATGCTGCTTACCCAGATTTTGGATATGTTACAGTGCTGCTTACCCAGATTTTGGATATGTTGCTATGCTGCTGACCCAGATTTTGGCTATGTTGCTATGATGCTGACCCAGATTTTGGCTATGTTGCTATGATGCTGACCCAGATTTTGGATATGTTACTATGCTGCTGACCCAGACTTTGGATATGTTGCTATGATGCTGACCCAGATTCTGGATATGTTGCTATGCTGCTAACCCATTTTGGATATGTTGCTATGCTGTTGACCCAGGCTTTGAGAATGTAGCCAAAATGGACACGATACCATATTCCATGTATGTGGCCTTGCTACACATGCAGATGTTGGAGGAGATGAACTCTCTGAGGCAAAATGAGACTGCTCACCAAGATGCCCTTGCACGTTGGGTGCTTATTGTTCTCAAGGTGATTCTACAGCAAACATGGATGCTTACTGAGGTCCAGCCTTCCATTAATTAATCAGACTCGACGAAATGGCGTTAACTTGTGTTTCTCTGGTTAGTATTACCAGTGTTTTTTAGAGAGCTAAAGGGGTTTGTGAATATTATTTGCATAATAAGGACCATTAGAGAAAACTATATTAACGAATGAATCTCAGTTTATTATTTAAGTACAAATAACGCTCTCTCTCTCTCTCTCTCTCTCTCTCTCTCTCTCTCTCTCTCTCTCTCTCTCTCTCTCAGATTCAAAAGGGAATACTGAAATAAAAGTTGTGATGGCACCGAGAATTCTAAGCTGCTGAGCATTACGAGATATTAACCTAAAACTGGTGAACAACAACTGAGTTGGAAAGTTAATATCTTTATATATCAAAACTAGAGCAAGTAATAACAGATCACAAACATCCGCACATAGTAAGTGGATTCGCACTTGGGTCCATAGCTCCGATAACTTGAGGGATAGTGGTGACATCTTTGGTTTTATAATAATAATAATAATAAATATACGAAAACACTTGCTTTCAATAATTATTATGTCAGATTTACTAAACCTTCTCGTCTGCAATAATATCGTTTTATTTTAGAAAAAGTCATATTAACATAGAATCTATAACGTACAGAAACCTTTCTGTTATTTCAAATGTTCTCGGTGTAAGTATTAACAATCTTCTGTGTACAAGCAAAAGTGAAGTTAAAAGGAAATTAAGCAGATGAATGATCTCTGGAGAAGAATGGAAAGTACCAGTAACAGAAGTGCTCATCGACTATAAAGAAAATTTTAGCTCGTGCATCTTAAATTTTGTACAACTGAAAGAAGTTTTAGATTATTCATGTGTTAGCTGATTTTATCAGGTCGTAAGACTCACGGGTGAAGTTATTATACCAATACTATTATGCTTTTATTTTCAGTATACCTTTAAGAGTTGTATTCATATGAATTAAGTTTTTAATTTCAATTTCAACTTAAATTGATGAGTACAATTTCTATTAAATAATTAATCATTTTTCACAGTTCTGCTACGAGACAGTCAGGAACAAACGAAACCAGTATCATAACTTAGTACAAATAACGAATGTTGAAGGTTTTGTGAATATCCTCGACAGAAACATCGTTCAAAAAATGAAACTGGATCCTTCTGTGGATCGAGTATATACCAGAAATAGCGATGTTCTCCGTCATGGTGCCCGCTGAATTATTCCCTTTGCTTAGGAGACAGAAAGAAGAAGAAGAAGAAGAAGAAGAAGAAGAAGAAGACGAAGAAGGAGGAGAAGAAGGAACAGGAGAAGAATTAACAGAAAGAATACAAATTCAGACACGCCAGCAGCCTTTATCCTCCTTCCTATACGAATACACTTGACTCACAATAGATCTCATATTAACTTTGTTCCGGGTTTCCCCCTTTGAGCAGCGTAACGTGAAATTATTTGAGTGTCCCGAGCTTGTTTCCAAATTACTTTTCGGAGATGAAAGAGTCGTTTTAACTACATTCTAGATGCTACCGAAGTTGAGAAATCCCCAGAGCCATAGTAATTGTGATGTAAAAGAATAAAAAAAAAAAAGAGAAGAAAGAAGGGCGAGCCAATGCATAGAATAGAAAGACTGACACAAAGTATTTGTAGGGAATCATTATGATAAAATTCTTGTTCAGTGGGCTCTGATGCCCCTTTATACAAGGTCTGATGAAACTTCTGTAGGGTAATTCAATAACGTTTTAAAGGATTTCCTGAAAGAGACGGGCCTGGTTCGATCTGCCGTGCCATCTCCGTCTCCTTGGCACAAAACGAAAATATTCTGTCAAAATCCTTGTCTTGCAAGACAAATATCGAAGGACAACATTCAACATCTCTGAAATCAAGCCATGATTTAAGAACTCATCAATGCATTAATCAAATGGTAATCCTCATTAGAAATGTAAGTTTTATTCTATATTTTACTGTTAAAATAGGTCATTCAAGCAAAAATCCTATTTATGAGACACGAGAAAGAAGACGCTAATTTTTCTATATTCGCATTGTAGTTTGGCAATGATCTTAAAGGTTAAAATAAAAACGAAAAATGTATACCTAGATTCTAAATACGCAACGCACAGTTATAATATATTGGTAAAATTTCATATCACAGCAGCTTCCATAAGATGAAATAAAACTAACGAAGAGACACATACATAAGAACCTCTTGCTTACAATGTAAATAATAAACAAAAACAAAAGAATCAGATGTAGAACTATTCAATACAGCAAACCTGATGAACCTTGAAGGGACTAGTTCTTTGAGCTGAAGGGAAATTCCCTCCTCCGTAAGGCGGCGTCTTCCCACCGCGTGACTTGATACAGCAGCCGATTTTAATTCCCTATGCGACTACTCCTCTGGAATTTTATTCTCACTTCCGTATTCATGGACTTACAGCCTTCCATCACTCAGAATGTGGGTCAAAATCAAATCCTTCCCTTCCCTCATTTTCCCTATCGCAGTCAGTGACCTCAGTAATTGTCACGCCAGATAACTTAATATTTTTTGGCTTCCAATGGGCCTAGGCTGGATAAAGCCGTTTGTCTTTCAGCTCCTTAGGACTTTTTATAAAAAGAAGTCTTACTTCCATGAACTTTGAATTCCTGGCCAAGTCCAAGAAAAACAATTTCCATCCAAATCGATTCCTGGGAACACCGACGAAAAAGAACACAGTTCTTTGATAAAGGGTGGGGGGATTATTTTGGGAATTGAACACACTTTTACTGTAGAAATAGACTTGGGTCTCACAAGCTGATCTCTATCGTTGTATTGATAAACCAACTGATTTATCAATCTAACGTCAGGAATTAATAGCGTTTCCTCCACATGGTCTTACAATAAACTTTTGAAGAGTATTCAAGATACAAACAATATTGATGATTACTTTGCAGCATAAGAAAACAATTAAATAGCTCCAAGTCAATATTACACGTTGAGGATACTTATATGAGAATTAGCAATAATTCTGCAAAAGCTTATCTGTGCATTCCTTAACTGAGAGACTGCAACTTGATAACATAATAATATCAGTGGCTGAATATGTGATCGTCGGCTTGTTCTATATATTACACAAAAACCCCGAAAATAATAAATTAGAGTAGAAGCGAAAACATGACTTTCTTAGCACTGCTGTTAAGTGCTAGTGAAATAATACTTCGCTATATATAGACAAGTTTACTCCAGTATTCATAATTGACTTCAATAGCAGTTTCCCCCAGGAAATAATATTTCGCTAGATATAGACAAGTTTACTCCAATATTCATAATTTATTTCAGTAGCAGATTCGTTAAATATTAAAATAAATCTCCCCGAAATTCCCAGTAATTGATGATGATTACATGGATTCGAGCACTGGTCATTTGGTCGGTGAATAATCTTCCCTGTCTGTACATAATGCCTGTAATACACCAAGTGATCTATGAAACTTGACCAGAATTACACACGAGAGAGAGAGAGAGAGAGAGAGAGAGAGAGAGAGAGAGAGAGAGAGATAGCTAGTCAACATATATAAACAAATAAACGTGGTGTGACGCATGTTACTGAATAAATACGATAATTAATAACTAAGTTATCAATAAACAAACGCTTTGCAAGAAAGCCATCGAATATCACAGAGGAAATGTTATGGTACCTACAAGAATATAAAAACCAATGACGCATGTTATGAGTAAATACGACCATTATTAACCAAGTTATTAAAAAACAAACGCTTTGCAAGAAAGCTATTCAATATTAATAACCAATTTATTAATGAACCAACGCTTTGCAAGAAAGCCAGTCAATATCACTGAATAAATGTTATGGTACCTATAAGAATATATAAAAAGATAAACGTGGTGTGACGCATGTTATTGAGTAAATACGACCATTAATAACCAAGTTATTAATAAACAAACGCTTAGCAAGAAAGCCATTCAAGATCGCCGAATAAATTATGGTGCCGTTAAGAATATAAATAAATAAATGTGGTGTTTCGCATGTTACTGAGTAAATACGACCACTAATAACCAAGTTATTAACAAACTAACGCCTTGCAAGAAAGCTATTCAATATTAATAACCAAGTTATTAATAAACAAACGCTTAGCAAGAAAGCCATTCAGTTATGGTACCGTTAAGAATACACAAACAAATAAACGGGGTGCGACGCATGCCACTGAATAAATATGACAATTAATAGTCATATTAATAAACAAACGCTTTGCAAGCAAGGCCATGCACACGAAACTTTCACATCTAAGAAGGCAGTTTCTGTCCTCCTCCACACCCACTGACGAGGGCAAAACCTGCCATTGTTCATCTGGCAGCCCACAACTATCGGTATCGACATCGTGCAGTTGTCTCTTATTCATAGACTATTGAACAGTTTCAGCAGAAGGCGCGTTTATTTCTCCTGTCCCGGCCAGTGTCACAGCTACAGGTTACAGACTGGAGTGGAGGTAATTTGTCAAGTGATACGTTAGTTACAACGCACCGTGTTCGAACGATGGTTACACGTTACCCGTTGAGGAGGGTCGCGTTATTCTATGTTGTCCGCTGTCTCTGAACATTAAGCTGGGAATGGATTTAAAAATGGGAGCACAATTGGCACGTATTATCAGTTTTGCTTGTGTTGGGAAGTCGTACATATTTTACCGAGATATATTGCTAGTTTTCTAACAGTTACAACAGGACGATGTACATTATTTTAGAGGTGAAAACACGTAGGAATTTAAATATGGAAAGTAGTATATTACACATGTGTGTATAGATAATTATTTCACAATAGAAAGAAAAATAGCCCTTCGTTGGCTGAGCCGGTAGAGTTTCGGACTGTCACTCGATGGGCCGGCGTTCAATTCCCCCGGCCGGCCGATGAAGAGATAGAGGAATTTATTTCTGGTGATAGAAATTCATTTCTCGCTATAATGTGGTTCGGAATCCACAATAAGCTGTAGGTCCCGTTGCTAAGTAACCAATTGGTTCTTAGCCACGTAAAATAAGTCATCAGCCTAGGAGAGCTGTTAATCAGCTCAGTGGTCTGGTAAAACTAAGGTATACTTAAGAAAGAAAAGTAAAAAAATTCTGAAGCAAAAGCATGAAAACCTCATTATGGAATGCTGTACACTAAATTGACCTCTTCCAGAATGTATGCAGCTAGAGCCAAATTCAAAGAAAAAGAAAAATAAAAGCAAAACCAACGAGGCACCAATTAGCCACCGTAGGGTGGGTAGTGCCGTCAGTGCATCTCATGCGGTGCACTGTAGACATTACTTAGGGTTCTTTGCAGCATGCCTTCGGCCCCTAGCTGCAACTCCTTTCGTTCCTTTTACTGTACCTCCTTTCATAATCTCTTTCTTCCATCTTACTTTCCACCCTCTTCTAACAATTGATTCATAGTGCAACTGCTTTGAGGCTTTCCTCCTGTTACACCTTTCAAACCTACTTATTCTCAATTTGCTTTCCAGCGCTGAATGACCTCATAGGTCCCAGTGTTTGCCCTTTGGCTTAAATTCTACATTCAATACAATTCAGTTCAACCAAAGATTAGCACTGTCTAGAAACAGACAGTTTGATAATTATTAAGACAAGTTACTGATTAATCTGTAATTTTCATACCATGATGGCGCCTTCAATAAATAGGAACCACTGGTTAATGATTTCATGTTTCATTTTCGAATTTTTACATTACCTGGTTTTTACAAATCGTAAAAATTTTCAAGAGTTTAGGATATCGACAGTACGATAATGATTAAGATTAGATACTAATTAATCTGTAATTATAATAACTATTATGATTAGATACTTATTAATCTGCAAATATAATATAAAACTTTATGATGCTTCAAATAAACAGAAAAAATTTGCTGATCATAACGTCACATCATAATCGATTTTCAAATGTTTACAGTACCTCTCCCATGTTTAAATATTTACCACTCTAACAGGCACCCACCCCGCCCGCCCCGCCCCACCCCGCGCCTTCCCACCCTCCAAAAATCTGAACATCGCACTTTCTAATTAAATATACATACCTGTGCTTTCATAATCCTTCTTTTCTTCTGTATAATAACTTCCATTACATCCCAAGCATTAAGTGTGGAAAATTTATTGCGACTGTGAATTTGGCACCGCGAATGTAGGGTATGGGTACACCAATGACCATCGCCACACGACGGCAGGGAATGTTAATTTTATTTAGTTCCTCATCCTACCAAAGTAAACAGCACTGAATAACGACACTCTATCCTTCATTGGAAGGACACCTTCCCACAGTTATATATATATATATATATATATATATATATATATATATATATATATATATATATATATATATATATATATATATATATATATATATATATATATAAATATATATATATATATATACATATATATATATATATATATATATATATATATATAATATATATATATATATATATATATAATATATATATATATAATATATATATATATATATATATATATATATATATATATTAATTTTTATATTATGCAAGTACATCCAAGATTCTAAACCAGAGTATCGCTTATAATCACATAATGATTTTTAACCATCAAGAAACACTCTTTATGATATAAAATTAACAGGCATAGTATTTCCTATGCTATTAAATTATTCTTGTCGAAGAAATGGTTCCATAAGAATATTAGGTCACATCCAGTCAACTCATCTTCTCTCTCTCTCTCTCTCTCTCTCTCTCTCTCTCTCTCTCTCTCTCTCTCTCTCTCTCTCCCTTCATTATCTATCATTTATCTTTTGCCTTTCATCCGTCATTTGGTGTTCCGCGAGGTTCAAAAATTAGGGTGATGGAAAATCTTAAAAGCACAGGAAGGGACAATGCTCCGAGGGGAAAAAAAGGTAAACAGGCGAACGCGGGTGAGAGAGAAACGAGAGAAATGTCAGAATTACACATAAAAACGAGGAAACAGAAAGACGACGGACGCCAAGGGATTCAGAAAGAAGAGGGAAAGGAAAAGGAAGGGAGAATCCACGGAGAGAGAAAGAGGATTAAAGGCGACAGACACGGAATGGTCGAAAAAATGAGAGGAAAATAACAGAGTACTTAAAGGTGTAACGGTGCTCCATCTGTGTTCATGTGTTGAATAAGGAGAGAGAGAGAGAGAGAAGAGAGAGAGAGAGAGAGAAAGAGTTTTATGTGTTTTAATTAAACGAAGGAAAGAATATCATGCAAAACAGAAGTACAAAATCATGACACTTGAACTGACTCTAATGGCGAAGTAGCAAAGAACTAAGTAAACAAGTAAAAAATGCCTGGAAGTTTCTTCAGCGCAATCGAGTTTTCTGTACAGCGTACAATCAAGGCCATCGAATATTGATCTATCTTTCGGTGGTCTCGGTATAATGCTATATGAGCCGCGGCCCATGAATCATTAACCACGGCCTGGTGGTGGCCTGTCCTATACCGTTGCCAGAAGCACGATTGTGGCTAACTTTAGCCTTAAATAAAATAAAAACTACTGACGCTAGAGGGCTGCAATTTGGTATGTTTGATGACTGGAGGGTGGATGATCAACATACCAATTTGCAGCCCTCTAGCCTCAGTAGTTTTTAAGAAAAAAGTGCGGACGGACAGACAAAGCCATTTCCATAGATTTCTTTTTAGAAAACTAAAAATGAGACGAAGGATAAGGAATTCTTAAGACCTGTGCACTGCTGCAGCCAGAAGTTGGATTTCAATAGTTATTTCAGAAACTCTGGCAAAGGGAACTATGGAAATAATTCCAAAGTTATTTTAGAATTACTGAAGCAAAGATTATTTACAAAGATGCAATCTATCTGTTTCGAAGAAAATCTTTCGATGGATTTGTGGCAAATGAATTGCCAGATTTATTCCATCTTGATAAAGATCCCGAGTCATTTTGACTCATTCAAAGCAAACAAAAAATATTGTTCATTTATATCCCACTTACATGAGATGCCAAGAAAGTACTCTACAAGGCTTGACAAGTGAGTGGAGATTTAGCTGAACAGACGTGACCAGGTGTGAAAAGAATATTTAAAATAGTGAAAAGTGGTGGGAGGTGTTCAGTTATAATGGGTTGTGTGTGTGTTTGCGAGAGAGAGAGAGAGATGTTATCTCCTACAGACAGTGTGAAGATACTAATAAACGGGCGTGGTAAGTTTTAAATACATACTACCAAGCATTCTTCCATAAGGCCAATTCTCAAACGGATAATTACCTACAGTATAATTCTTCTGATTGTTAAGTTAAATTTTCTTGCAAGAGTCCCATGATGTAATCAGAGGTAGTCCTAAAAACTCCCCCACTTAGGATGGCAATAACTTTTCCGTGTTGATGACCTTAGTCATTGCAACGCCAGATTATGCAAACAATTCAAAGAAAATCAATATTAACTGCTACGCCTGTGCATGAAATTTGGGCCATGTAAGATTTTTCGCTTCTTGCTGGCCTGACCCCAAAGTCTCCTTAGAGAACATAATGATAACCATTACTTGGACAATATGCAAGCGCTAGATTATGTGTATTTACGACAAGGTTTATAGTCTCCTTTATCTTACTTTGCAGTTCTAGTCATTTTTGCCACGACCAACAAACAAATGCCCCGAAATCGTCCTTATGACCAATGCCGTGGGTGTGAGGCTGACGGACAGACGGAGTCTGACGGACGGTGCTTAAGAGAAGACAAGACAACGTCGCTGATAAGCAAACCTAGGACTGGGAAGACGAAGACAGACCAATTAGTGCGTAAGTGATGGCTAAGTAATTACAAGGTCCCACACTTGACTTATGGAAACAGTGGGACGGTAATTACAGCTTCAGCTTTCCCCACTGAAGTTTTGTCGAGTTCTTTACAATGAAAACATTTCTCTCCTTCAGCGAAGAAAAGTAGAGTGTTTTTACTTTCTTTCCCGAATGTTCATTAACACACACACACACAAACACGCACACATCCTCTCTCTCTCTCTCTCTCTCTCATCTTATTTCCCCAGGTACTCCAGCCAATCCAGTGTTCTATCTAGGTTTACTGAAAATAGGGGTCGCCATCATTGAATTTATTAAAGCACTAGGGTGTCAGACGTTCTACTGCTTTTCTTTACATTGAACTATCAATGATTCTGCAATATTATAGTGTACAAATTTTCACCATTAGGATGACATGCAGGAATAAAATTTTTATCAGATAATTTTAAGAAAAATTTCTACCGAAGACGTCTTCGTGATATGGCAACCAATCCCCCATATGCACATACATTTCCTTTATAAAGAAAATATACCAATCACCTATTTTTCTTTACGACAAACTACAATCTATCTTGATTACAAAATTGTAATCTTTCTCATCCACTTCAGCATTATTTCGCAAAAAATGTAAAGCTGTGTCAGGAATGATAGAAAATAAGAAGGCAAAATACGGACTGACGAAAATAAGGTTTATCGAGGGGGACAGGTAGTTTAGAGGAAAAGACTGATTAAAATAAATGTCCCCTCTACGAAAGTTGTTGAGCAAGAAGTGGAGCCAAGGTCATCGAATGAGGGGGAGGATAAAAAGGAAAGTAGAAATTCGCAGAAACAAGTTAAAATAAAATAAAAAAAAAAGTTAGAATGATTAAAAATGTAGTATCACTTGAAACAGGTCAGAAGAGGTCAACAGGGAACAGAATTAAGACAAGATAATCCAGGGAGTCAAATGTTGGAAGTGTGATAAAGAAGCATGGCAGTACACCAGTTTGTGTATGAAATCCATCTAATAAAGAATAACAAGTAAAAAATGCGCCGGAGGTTCTTCAGCGCAATCGAGTTTTCTGTACAGCCGCTACAACGTATAGTCAAGGCCACAAAAAAATCTATCTTTCGGTTGTCTCGGTATAATGCTGTATGAACCGCGGCCCATGAAACTTTAACCATTGCACGGTGGTGGCCTATCCTATATCGTTGCCAGAAGCACGATTATGGCTAACTTTAACCTTAAATAAAATAAAGACTACTGAGGCGAGAGAGCTGCAATTTGGTATGTTTGATGATTGGAGGGTGGATGGTCAACATCCCAGTTTGCAGCCCTCTAGCCTCAGTAGTTTTCATGATCTGAGGGCGGACAGAAAGAGTACGGACAGACAAAGTGCGGACGGACAGACAAAACCGGCAAAATAGTTTTCCTTTACAGAAAACTACAAAACAAGAAAGTTGAAGATCGTGATGTTCCACAGTCTGGTGAGCCTAAATAACGGATCTTCCCTTTTGATGATCCTGATACACAAAAATAATACATAGGAAAGACAGGGTAACAAGGGAAAGCCGACTTGAGAGGGCAACCCGGAAGAATTAATAATAATTAAGGTTTTTAATTATCCTCGAGGTAGAGAAGAGCGAAGAGGAATGTATGGGGTTCTGGAGTGCCTCATTATATAGGCGTAGGTCTCCTGATCTCTCTAATTATTCCATACATGGGCAAGCCAACATGTAAGAATTCTACTTTCGAGTGTCTTCTCGTCTAAATTACAATGTTGCTTTAACTGCGTTATATAGTGCTTAGTATGGAATGCTTCCGGGGAAAGACTGTCATTACACTGAGCTTCGAAGCAATAATTTTGACAACTACAAATTTCGTAAATGTTCACTAAAAGAATGGCTGGGAACACGAATATGCTGACACTTTTGTATGTATGTATGTATGTGTATATATATATATATATATATATATATATATATATATATATATACATATATATATATGTATGTATAATAACTGTATATATATATATATATATATATATATATATATATATATATATATATATATATATATATATATATATATATATATATATAATATATCTCTATATATATATACATATATATAATACGTGTGTATATATACATAAATACACAGTATATACATACATACTTAGACAAATAGATAGCCTGTAATCCTCAAAATAATTTAGTCGTTATTTATTTTGGTTTAAATCTAAAATAAGAATCTATTTAAATCGTAACAAATAGGCAACGGATTATTGCCCTAAAACCATTTACCTTGTATTAAGTACTTCAGTTCTTTCTGTATTTTCTATTATCTCCTGTCATTTCTTCCAAATGATCACCATATTCACTGGAATCTTGAATTCCAAGTCAATGGCCCCTGTAGGATTGTTTCATAAGAACAGAGGTCTATCTTTTGAATAATAATACTAATGGCGATACCCTGATAGCTTTGCAAATATTATGTTCGAACTTGGCACTGCTCCTCTCATAGCTATTCCAATCAAATACCCAGGTTTAGTCCAATGGACCAAGCTTCAATTTCGCATGATAAGGATGGAAGACAGTCTTTCGCTTCCCTTATTGACATGACGGACAACTTCCAGTTGAAAAATCCGCCCACTCACCCCCTAAATATTGGCCTGATAAAAAAAAACCTTCAGTGAGACATGAAACGTATTTTTAGGATGTTACTATCAAATATTGTTTTACCGCTTCTGGTGGCAATTTACGTTAATCTTTTAATTCTTCTTTCTTGAAAATCCTCAAATCTCGTGTAAAACTGTTTTTTATTTTATTAAAAGCCACCACAAGGATAGGCGAATCAGTTCCTCAGATGAGTATCACTAAGCCACTTGTTACCATAAGTGTGCTTGCACCATGTCTTGCCTATCTTGATTTGAACGACTTGATGTTACGAGGTGTAAGCATCTGCTTGCCTCTTGTTAAACTGAGCTTTCGTGATACCAAGTTGATTGAGATTTTGGGCGAGAGATAAGTAGACAACGTGCTTCTCGCGGTTGGAAAATACACGATTTTAAAAACAAATTACCCTATATGAAACTAGCGTTTAAATTTATGACAATTTTATCTAGTGGAAAATTTCTTGAGATATGCTGTACTCTTTGTAATACACCCGGATCCCCATGAACATTCCTAAAATATAACTGGAGCATATTTCGTCATTCTGATTTTGGTTATGACATAGATATGAGATAGATTACCAGTATTTCTATTTAATTTTATTAGAACCTTAGTCACTTAGTGAGTTATGCAGACGCTTAGAACTTCTTGCTCTTCATATCTAAAGTCATCATGAAATCCATATATGTTTACTAAGATTTTCTTATATTCTAACCTTGTCTACTTTCAGAAGAGTACAACGACATAATATGTATTAATGTGTGATTTTAATAATTATGTTTGCTGTCTGTATAGCACTCAATATAAGCTTTCTCAGCCTTGATGGTTTTACTGTAAAGGTACACAAATCATGACACAATAAACATAAGTAATCTTCCACATCTACGAAAAATTACGCATTATATATATTGCTTACTTTCAGTGAGAACCAAGTCTTTGGAGGCAGTTAAGCATGTTCCTTATGAATAGAGCTCATCTTCTGAATAATAATAATAATTTAAATTATTTAATAATCTTTAATTAAAGAAGCACTAAACAAATACTACAGAGTATAACCCAAATAGATGTATATTTACACAAGTCTGAAAGTAGTCCATTAAATGCATACTGTTCATGCGTACAGCATTTGTTTCTAGGTCTTGTAAGACCATAACTAAAGACAACTTATGTTATTAAAGACAACTTATATTCAGTGAGATGCAAATTAAAAGTCCAATGGTTTGGTGTCTTTCTAAGCTACCTTATCAGTCAAAATTATCTTCCACATTTATATCAGTTTCATAACTCGCAAATATCATGGTTTCTTATAAGAATCAGATGAATCTGCAACTTGGTAGCTGACAAACTGAAGCCTACATTGCACAAGATTTATTTTCCTATTTCCAGAAAATGATGAAAAGGAGAAGTCTTTCCAAAAGATTATACCAAGACACACGCAGGCAAACTCCTTTGAACGAAATTGCTTCTTTCACATAAAAGTCGAAAAACTTGCAAAGTTTTGGTTTAATCTACTGTAATTTTTTTCTTCCGTTCTTTACGCGTCCAAATAGAAACTGCCACACTTTCTTGGACTCCAAGAATTTGGGTCCCAGCCAAAACATCAGCATTTTCCTCTGGTATGCTAGGAGAGACAAGGCAGAGAATTTGGGGCGCTTTTCATGTTCCTTTGCATATCTCACACAGCATGATGAACACCTTTGTTCAGATGGAGAAAGAGTTGCTTTATTTCATTACATCTTAAGCCTTAACAATTCAATCGTGTAAAGAAACAGAATTATAAAATATGGTTTACACAAGCATGAATAATCGCATTTTCTCAGTCAGTTTTTTTTTATGTAAGAACGATTTTTTTTTCTGGGCTGCGTTAACTTTATATCCATTTTTAAATCGCCATGAAGCAGATACAGAATGATAATTCATGGACACTACCCTTCATTCAATGACACTTAAGTACCTGGATCACTAAATGAGCCCAAAATATGAGTCAGGGAAATTTGTAGTTGGGTTATTTATATTCTTTTGTACGTTGGCTCCGTCAAATAGAATAAAGGACGTATGCTTATTGGAAATAAAAAACCGAAGACGAAACGTTTCTGTGGATTAACAGCTTTTTGCATCATGAAAAATTATTTTTCTTCCTGTCAATACGATAAAAATCCTTAAATGATGTTAAAGTAATTTGGATATATAGACATTAATTTCATCATTTGCTTTATTAGTCGTATTAACAGCAGCAGTATAATAACAAGTAATAACTATAGTGTAGTCATTGCAGTTGTTTCAAATGTTATTACCAAACACTTTTGAACATTCTTAAGATTACGTCTAACATCAAATAGCAAGAGAACTAAGAGACAAAATACTCAACGATAAGCAGAGTCAGAAGAAAAAATAATAATAGAGATAAAAAATGCATGAAATATACACACTCCATTATATATATATATATATATATATATATATATATATATATATATATAAATATATATATCCATATATAAATGCCAGGAAAATATCATTTCTGTGAGATCTTTCTATTCACTAGTCAATCTGAGAATACGACATATATAAATGCATCTATATATATAGACTATTTTCTAAGCATATATATATATATATATATATATATATATATATCTTTATATCTCTCCCTGCTAGTATATATGCTGTTCATCTAAGGGCATTTTCCTCTCGTAAATAATTCCTGCAGGATCAATGATGTTCTGCACAGATGCTTTTGCGTCTGTCTGTACAACTTCTTAACCCTGTTACTCTCTTAAAAAAAAAAGTAGGAATATTACTGTAATTTTATTCCATTTATTGTCGAAAGCTGTTTCTTAGCATTGCAGCAATTTTGACACTGGATTAACGATGTTGTTTTCAATTTTGCTGGTCTTATGCCAGTACGGGCTCTTGCTCCCAGAACAGTCCCTTGAGGATTGACAATAGGAAATCTGTTTATCCATTTATAAAAGCAACGTCCTTAAAATACCGGTTCTTCAATGGTCCTCGGTGTCATTACCGATTTGGTGATCGATGCGGCGAGCTGAGCTTTCCTCATGCTCCTAAACCGCCGCCCTATGCTATCCTGGGCCTTACGCATATAAGCATGACGTAGGGGTGGAGGCGTGGGCGTGGGCGTAGGCGTGGTCGTGGTTCCGGGACCTGCTCTCGAGTCTTGTGTCTTGGGTAGTTCCTCTTTTCGGGGTTACACATGCACACAACACTCACACTCACCATATATATATATATATACATATATATATATATATATATATATATATATATACATATATATATATATATATATATATATATATACTAATATATATATTATATATATATATATATATATATATATATATATATATATATATATATATATATATATACTGTATATATACATATATATATAATATACATATATATATATATATATATATATATATATATATATATATATATATATATATATATGTAGAATCTACTGGTCACTTTTACCAGACACATATGTAATTTTAATAGCCACAATGCCCTCTTAACTTCTCGAATTCTTCATGAAGAATTCTTCAGAGAAGTTCAGAAAAGTTCATATAGAATATACATTATATATATATATAAATATATATATATATATATATATATATATACATATATGTATATATATATATATATATATATATATAACACTATATATCTACACTAAAGTTTACACTAAAAGTTAAAAACTTACGAACCCGTACAGAGAAGCGAATATCAACATTACAGAAACTCAGGAAAGCCAGAGCCAAGAACAGCCGAACAGCCATAAAGGGACTCATTTTTTCTGAGAAATTAGATAACAGGAACGGAAAAGTCAAAGAGATAACGGCAAATTAAAACGCTCTAAGCATGCACCAGGGGTCATCTAATGCCCAGGTTAAAATGATAACCGGTGCGTGGTAGATCCCAGGGGCTAACGATCAAGGAGAGGTAGGAACAAGCAATTAGCGAAAATTTTGTCCAGGTTTAGAAATGCGGCTCTAATTGGATTATTGGAGCAAGTCCTCGGCAAAAAAACAAAGGCTTTATCATCGCATGTGAGCGCACCCTCGCGGTATTATCAAAGTTCAGGGCAATTCCCATTTCTGTTTCGTTTCTAGAATATCTTGAGGTGAACTCGAATAGCGGAAACTTGCAAGTGCAAAAAAAAAGGGGGGGACTGTGGTTTTCTGCTAAATTTTCATATTTCTCGCCCTTTATAAAGAGAGATTTCCCACATTATATCGGAAATTTTGCGGATACAAATGAGTTTCCAGTGACAAATTCAGATGAATAACATTTTAAATATCGCATCTATCACTATTACCGTCGTTAACTAGTTGAGTAATAAAGATAGAAATTCATGGACACCGGAATAACAATATTTTAATAACAATATTTTAAAAATCGTATCTTATCACTATTACCGTCGTTAACTAGTTGAGTTAAAAGATGGAAGCAAATCGAGCGTTTGAGTATATAGGCAGGAAAGCCACTGATTTGGTGTAATAAATACAAGTTGTTCTGAGACGAAGATGCGTTTATATCTCCAAGGTCGCTCAAAATCATAATAGATGGAGAGATACGACACGCCAGAGAAAGGATGGTAGATGAAGGTTCATTGTTGTCGAATAAAAGACTGAGACGTTTATAAAATGTAGAAAGGCTGATGTCTGTGTATGCAGATAATATTTTAGAGTAACAGCAGATCCAAGTGAAGTTGCTTGAAAGTGCTTGCGGGAGGAGAGAGTATGAGCGAAAATGTGAGTATGAGTAAGGCTATAAGTGTGAAGCGTCACCAAGAAGGTGGAAAAATTACCATTACTTGGACGGTGAGTTCGTTATAAATTGACTGGAACTGAATATAAAATTTAGGCCAAAGGCCAGGGCATGGAATCCCTAGGGTCATTCCTTAGCACCAGAGCAGAAGTTGACAGTAAAAGGTTAGAAAGGTGTAACAGGAGGAAAACCTCGCAGTTGCACTATGAGTTTGGTGTTAGAGGGTTCAAGTAAGATGGAAGAAGAGAAATGAAAGGAGGTACAATACAGGAACGAAAGGGGTTGCAACTAGGGGGACGAAAGGTACGCTACAAGACCTTAAGTATTTCCTGACGCACCGCATGAGGTGCACTGAAGGCATTATCCCCTAAATGGGCTTGGATGGTGAGAATCTGGATGTAATTAGTTCCCACAGGGATTTAGGAGTAGATGTGATGGATGATGGCAGGATGAGAGAAGAGATAAGGCAGAAAAATGGTAATGGTAAGGCACGAAGGTTGCAGATGAAGGAAGGACACTGGTACTAGGAACGCAATTCAAATTTGTGCTTGTGCTACGAAACCATCTGCATACAATTATTGAGTATA
Organism: Macrobrachium rosenbergii; assembly: GCF_040412425.1. Lineage (NCBI taxonomy): Eukaryota > Metazoa > Arthropoda > Malacostraca > Decapoda > Palaemonidae > Macrobrachium > Macrobrachium rosenbergii. Next base: position 73,467,622 of record NC_089796.1, on the reverse strand, counting down.
ATCGTAACCATACGAAATCATTACTCTTTATTCAAGAGACATTGCAGTATCTAGGAATATTTCACTCATATTAGTCCCATTTTAATAAGTAATCACATGAATCTAATCTAATAATTAAGCAGAATGGGAAACCGTCTGCCATATTTATCATTAAAAATTCTACTTTCACCCAGCGACATTTTTACTATGGCCACAAAATTACCATCTCAGCTACGATGCCATCATGCCTTTTCTATTATTACGCTTCCCGCGCGCTGACACATTTAAAGAATTTGTAATGAATCTATGAGCACACTGTCTTGAGTCTTTGTTCAGAGTAATACGCTCAATAATTTTACAAAATATTTCATGCTATAGGCAACATATTAAGAGTCATAATTCTTCTACCGCACAGACAATAACTTCTTGTCGCAGTGCGTGGTTTTGCTTATGGATTTTATTCTTCCTTTGATCCCCTAGTTTAACGTTATTTTTCACCTTTCGCATTTTTAATTTGTTGACGAATTATAACTGGACATTTTTAGTAAATATCTGATAATGATTAGTTTTTCTAAATGCCGATGGAACGGGACATCCAATGCCGAGTGGAATTTTTTTTGTTTTATAAAGGAGATTGAAACTGAATTTAACCCAAACGGTAGCGAAAGGTCCTCCATAAATTCTTAACATATTGCTCGTCATCAAAACATAGTGCCATAAACATTGTTTGCATTTATTGAAGACAAAAGTCTGAGTCTGGGAAGACTAACTAGACAGTCATGAGGCATTCTGTAAAAGAGGACATAGGCAAACGGTTACCAACGAAGCTGACAGAGAGAGAGAGAGAGAGAGAGAGAGAGAGAGAGAGAGAGAGAGAGAGAGAGAGAGAGAGAGAGATTTTTTCCATTTTAAAATGAATCACTTTACAGCGCATTCGTAACTTCGAATTCCAATAATAAGGTCCATTAGGCTACCCATCCTAATGGTAGGTGCATATGATGCATTACGGGCACATAAAAAATTACCATTTGATATTAATGACACTATAAAATTATTTGCTAAAAACACTAGGAGACAATTAATAAAAAAAATAGTCTGAGCTGAAAACGTGGGCTGTAATTGAAATGTTTAAGTCTGTTGAATGCAACCTGTATCCCCTACCACAAAATATTGTTGTAACCCCCATCATAAAATATTGTTGTATCACCTACCATAAAATATTGTTGTATCCCATACCACAAAATATCGGTGTATCCCCTGCCATTAAATAATATTGTATCCACACACCATAAAATATTGTTGTATCCCATACCATAAAATATTGGTGTATCCCCCTACCATAAAATACTGTTAAAATCCAAAACAGAGCAAAGAAAAAAAAAATACTGAAGAGAGATCAGCGATCATTCTTCTTCCACCAGTTACTTACCATAGTTCTCACGTCAATTCCACAGTTATTAAAATGAGAGGAAGTACAAATTATCAGAGATATGGCAAACCATAAATCCATAGTTACCAAAGATCGGGGTAAGTTCAGTTACAGTTATCCCAGATAAGGAAAAGCATAATTCCGTCGTTTTTACAGATATGGAAAAGTGTGAATCCACAGTTACCAACAATCAAGGAGATTGTAATTCCACTTTTATCAGTTGGAAAGGAAAGAGTGATTCCAAAGTTTGTCGAAGATACGGGAAATATAATTTCATATTTATTAGTTATACGAAGTATAATTCTAGTTATCGAAGATACGGGAAACTATTTATACCATGTTTATCAAAGATAAGGAAACTACAATTCCATGGTTATCAAAAATAAATCAATGTATAATCCCATACATATCAAAGATAAAGGAAACTATGATTCCATGATTATCGAAGACAAATGAAAATATTATTTCATACTTATCGACGATAAGGGAAAGTGTAATTGCGCAGTTATCAAAGGTCAGAAAAATCTAACAAAACTGAAGTTCCTGCGAACTCAAGTTCTTCACTTTTTAACTACAATAATGAAGATAGATCACGACTCATCCGCACAACAGAAGTAGGTGAATAAAATAGGATGTTTTATATCACTAACGAAATCAATTTAGGTCCCCTGGGATGCTGAGTTCCAAATACGTATTGGATTCATGAGTACCTCATCGCCTCATTAATGCAACGCAAAATTAAAGACAAGTAAAAAATGTGCTGAAGTTTCTTCGGCGGCGCAGTCGAGTTTTTCTGTACAGCACAAAATACTGTATGAAACTCTCAGCCACGGCCTATAAAACTCTCATCCGCAGCCCATGAAACTTTCAGCCGCGGCCCGGTGGTGGCCTGTGTTGTTGGCACCTATAGCGGTGACAGATGCATGATCATGGCTAACTTTAACCTTAAATAAAATCAAAACCACTGTGGCTAGGGAGTTGCAATTTAGTATGTTTGATGCTTGGAGGGTGGATGATCAGCATACCAATTTGCAGCCCTCTAGCCTCAGTAGTTTTTAAGATCTGAGGGCGGACAGAAAAAGTGCGGAAGGACAGACAAACAAATTTTTAATGCACTGTTGATAATGAAGTGTTATAATTATATAATACTCCTTAGTTTGTGGACATTAAGTCTTTCAGTAGCTAGCACGAGCTCTTTAATATGTACCATCTACAGCCATTAGAATCTGGAAGTAACAGCATGCATAAAACAATATATTTAGCCCTTGAGAGCAGTATGCCTACCATAAACCTTCCAAAATACCAGAGGTAAGCTTATTACTGTTACTGTGCAAAAACATAGCGCTGGCAATGTATTTTTCATGTTAAGGTGGGCTTAAACTGAATGACTTCTTTGGTTACTGTTTCTCGCTTTTTACTGTTGCGCTCTGCTCCTCAATTCTTTCTTCAGTTTTCCCTGATTCCTATAATCACTCGCATTTTAGGAGGCCTATCGAACACTGCTCTTGTAGTAGGCCTCGATATTTTCTCATTTTCATCAGACCCACGGACAGGTCAAGCAGTCGAATTTTCCGCCACACAAGAGCCAAATAAATTTTACAGAGAGTTAAGGGCAATAAATATTACAAAGGAATTCGTTCCTTCTTTAGCTAAGGGTTTACGTCATTCATATGAATTACACGAAGTAAATCTATTAATCCTACGAAACACAAAGAAAGAAAAGTTATACGCTGTCAAATCACAAACAACAAATGTCATTTTTCATTTTCGAAAAAAAAAAATCCACTAAATCATTAAAAAGTAAAGAAACATACCTGAAGTTTCTAGATTCTCCAAGTATTCTTCAACTTTGGAAATGCTGCTGATGAATAACCAACGAGAATTCAATAACCAAGTATTTCTCCCGTGGAATTTCTTTATGACTAAGATACCAAACTTTTGACTTGAATACAGAATACTGACCTTTGAGGCTTAAGCGTTTGGTGAATTTATTTTCGATCAATCAGTCTCGACATTTAATATGAGATGCAAATAAATTCGTGCTTGAATAATTTACAAATGTATTATGTTTACGTGCCGGGCTTTACTGCCGGAAAAATGAAGCCAGTCCAGACGAACAAACCTTAAGAGGAAACATTTTTTATAACCTCTTTACATAGCCTTTCTTTTATGGCACTATATACTGTACCTGAGTATTCCTTGGGAATTCATGTTTTCATCTTTCCGGTTTACGGAAGTGGAGTACATGAAATGATTGCAAAACATATACTGTCGTCATTGCTTGAATCACTGCCATTTATCTCCGTAAACAAGTGGAGAAATTAATATAGAAAGAGAGAATACTGATTAATATTCGTAACACGTATTACATGCTTTCGACAAGGACAAAAATGCTGTTTATCCATCCGATAACCCGTTGCATCATTTTACACAGGAACAATAGCTGCTGCTACCGGGTTCCAGAGATTATGAAACGTGAGGAAAATAGGCCGAGAATTATCATGCGTCTCATAGTTTAGATACCTGTTTCGTTAAAGTATTATAAGCATTCTATAATAAAAATGACACACAAAAAGATATGACAGCAAGACAACCCCCCCCTTTTTTTTGCCTTAATTCACTGATTTTAAATCTATCACGTCAACTTTCGAAACATTTAGGATATATATATATATATATATATATATATATATATATATATATATATATATATATATATATATATATATATATGTATACATATATATTATCTTATAATTTTAAATGTTAAATTATTGTCACACACACTAACACATGTTTTGAGGTGTACACACACACACAACGTCCCGATAAGTGGTGGACAATTGTATATAACCTAACTATATATATATTTTGGCCGCTGCTGTTGATATCCTGAACTATATATCCACTATATATATATATATATATATATATATATAATATATAATATATATTATTTATGCTATATAGACGCCTATATCATATATATATATAATATATATATAACCAGATCATATTTGTTATACCACCTAATATTTAGTGTTGTATTTTGGCTATTATTCATTCTTTTTGAACTTCTCCTCCTTTCTGGGCCCCCTCCATATTGCGTAATGTGTTGTTTTTCTATTTATTAATTGGGTAAGTGTTTTTTTATACATATATAATTGTTTTTCATTATAATTATTGTATCTAGTGGTTCAGGCGTCATTTCTGTCTATTTCTTTATATTAAAATTAAGTTATTTTTCTTAGTGTTTATTTTCATTGGTTTTGCACATTGGTTGATTTCTTGTGATGCGATTTCATATAATTTCGTATTCTATACTAGTATTGAATATTATATATATATCATATATATATATATATATATATATATATATATATATGTATATATATATATATATATATATATATATATATATATATATATATATATATATATATATACATATATATATACACATATATATATATATATATATATATATATATATATATATATATATATATATATATATATATATATATATATATATATATATATATATATATATATATATATACATACATATATATATACATATATATATATATATATACACACATATACACATACATATATATATATATATATATATATATATATATATATATATATATATATATATATATATATATATATATATATATATATATATATATATATATATATATAAAAGAATAATTCAACGCTGAGATTCAGTAAGAAAGGGCTAAGTGAATCATGATACTTTGGTACTGCAAGCGCTTAAAAAAAAAACATATGAGTGACTGCTCCCATAATAACTTTAATCCCACTCATGGACAAGAGAAATTAAAGCCTGATTCTTAAAAATGTATTTTTCTTTTCCTTCGTTAATCCACTATCTTAGTTAATCCAGGTCAGCTGATCTTCATTTGAAACCTCGCGTCATACCGACTGACCGTTTAAGGTACAAAAAAAAAAATTTTTTACTTGAAAAAGTGGTCAGTCATAGATATTTAACCTAAATGTTAATTGCGAATAACAGTATTCTCTCTGGGGTTCAAATTTCACATCTGACCCGAAATACGTTAAGCGAAAATAGTATAATTTTCAGAATCATCTCCAGGTTTCCAAATGTTCATTTCATTTCGCAATGTTTTAGAACAGTGATCTACATAGACAATATGAAGTGCTTTACGAATAATAGAGCTAGCATTCAACTGCGTAGATTAGTCATCAGATCACGTTCTCATCAAAGCAGCCGTTATACAATTGATAATTAAAACATAAATACAATTATTAATCAAAAGATAAGGGATCCATAAAAGGAAACAAACATCACAGATTCTTATTTGTACTGATGAAAATCAAAATACTTAAAATTGGAAAAAAAGAAAAGCAAACACTCTATTCCTTCAGGCAATCACCCTCCAAGTTTTATGAACAATTACGAAGTAGACATTTAAGTACACAAGCGTCAGATAAAAGTACCATTTCGAGGAAAATCAATTTCATATCCTAAAATTTTAAGATTTAACGATAATATATATATATATATATATATATATATATATATATATATATATATATATATATATATATATATATATATATATAAATAGAGAGAGAGAGAGAGAGAGAGAGAGAGAGAGAGAGAGAGAGAGAGAGATATACTAACCAAATGTTGTGTTATATCTCCGTAGGTTTCGTTACAATTGGTATCGCTGGAATATATCTCCTGAGCCAAAATGCATACATACATACAATATATAAAATATATATATATATATATATATATATATATATATATATATATATATATATATATATATATATATATATATATATATATACATATATGCTCATATATATATACATATATATACTATATATATATATATATAAATTCACATCATCAAATACATCAATAATTTCTCAAGTAAATTTATCACCCATTATAATATAAGACTTTACTTAACACTGCATTATGAGTCGTAACTCATCGCATGCTTTACATTTTCCTTGAGTAGATGAGGTATGAAAAGATAACTGCCATGCTTTATACATTAACATGATCGGATGAGAGTAAGATTGCTCAACTGAAATCGACATATATCCGTTCTGACTGAAGAACGATTACGATGCAGAATAAAACAAAAACTGACAATACCAGCTTCATCTTACTTCTATAATCGCCTCGTTTACAAAGGGAAATTTTTGTGCCCATAAAATATCCACGCAAAAAAAAAAAAAACCACAATTGTTTCATCACTGTAGATGCCTGCGGAAGCTCCACCGTCACCACAATACACATGCAACCAAGCCATTTGCAAACATAATATTCAAAGCAACATCGTTTTTCCCGAAGTCATCCGGCCAGATTACGAACTAAGCATTATTAAGAAGACTAAGATGCATACAAGGATGACTCTGCGGAACGAAACGCATCTCGACTCCCGCTACGTCGCTGATGCATTACCTCCTGGAAAATCGAACGAATGACAGTGCACGTTTCCAGTACTGGTGCGGAGGGTGGAGCACGCGAACGACAACTCAGGTTACTTACATACATAGAAATATGTTTTCTGTGTGGTATGGTATTCGGGCAATCAGCGATACCCAAGACATCTATCTAATGAAATCCAGAATAAACAGTTATACTTGGCAAATCTGACCACAAATGAACTCAGAATGCAGTGGGATTATTTCTTGCAGGATGGAGTAATGTTCAATAACAAGAACTAGAGGTGGGTGACACCCTCTCGGAGGATGCTGCCGCCCACCTTTACAGGTGGCAAAAATGGAAGGACCACTGGAAGGCAAGACCTACTAGCTCCAGCTACCACCTATCTGCGAATCTCGGGTGGAATGTGGTCGCTGAGAGCTTGTCCAGCAGCCGCCTGGAAGGACAACGCCCTCTTACTCTCGTTCTCGACGCCATGTAAAGCCGCCTGAAATGTCTCTTGCGGACAAAATCTTGCGCGTTTCATCTTTTCCTCTTTCCTTCAGGCGACTTAGCAATGTTTTCAGTGCGGAGGTATGTTGGGCGATGGTTGAATCCTTTTTTGCATTATCAGTTCCAGGGATGTATATCTATTAAATATTTGGGGGCACTCTGCCATCCCGGAAGTAACACTGTTGTCAGTGCGAGGACAAAAATCTTTACTCATGATTCGGAGGTACATTGTGCAATGATTACATCCTTCTTGCCTTTTCAGTTACAGGGATATATTCACTACAGAAACTTGGAGCACCTCTGCCACGATGAGTATTCACCTCATTCATGACTAGTTTCATTGCGCTAAAGTATAAAATCTCGATGCATAAAAACTTATCAACTGAATTCTTATTTCGATTGGTAGTAACCGCATCGATAAAAATATTTCTCTTAAATTATTTTTCGCGACCACTGAAACTAATGCAGAGAACGCCAAAAAAAAAAAAAATGAACCCTGACAGATGACAAAAATGAAATTGCTAATGATGACGATAGGCAATAAAGATCAGAAAACGTGAAAAAACCTGAATCCTGAAAGACGAAAAAATACTGAAGTGCGCGATCATGACAGGCAATAAGGTTCTCCGTTACGTCACCTGACAGGAATTCACACAGGTGTAGCTGTTTCCCTCATTTCCCTTCGCCACTTTATGCAACAGATCCTAATATGGGCCTTGGGACCAGCATCACCCTAGATCTGTAGTGCGTCGAGTTGAAACGGCATTACCGCAATGCCACTTTCCACTTTATCTGATGTAGATGACGACAACATGAACTCCGAGAGAAGGGTTTCACCAGGGGTCTCTGTTATGACAAAACTAAGGAACAGAAGGGAGATCTTTTGGCGTGGCAAGCAGCCTTTTCACGTGTTGCCAAGGCCAATGCACCAACAAAACGAGTTGTCGTGATAAACAATGAAGAGTTCGTTTATGTCTTAAGCCACAACGCTGAAAAATTTTCTGATGATCTGTGTCAATTTATAGAAATATAGATGGTTTCATAAGGATATATGAAGAGAGAGTTCAAATTTATCACTGGAAGTTGCTGAAATACCTTTCTTTATAGAAGTAAAAGAGAACAATATGCAACATTCCCACCTGTCCTTCTTATTCCTTTTTTTTGAATCTTCATTCTAGACGACCTTGCAATAGATCACTTAACAACATCCAGTATTTTGTATATTCCACGGTGATCCAATATGAAACCATAAAATGCAGGCTTCGAACCAGATTCAAATACGGTAACTCGCTTTTGAATATTCTTCTTGGGAAAGATCCGTAGCTCTCCATAATGCCAACCGTTTAATTTTCTGTTCAACAAAGGTATCATGATTGGCAGATGCTGCAGCGAGGCATTAAGGAAACAAACAAACGCACGTCTTCAGACACGGCCGTCTTGACAGGTTTCCACTGAACTGTACTGGCACGAGCGATCGACCTGCGAGATATTACAAACCCCAACGGTGTCCTCCTAACACAGGACCTGGTCCTGCCGGGTCCCACTAGCTGAGCGTATTATGTCTGTCACCTGTCACCCAATCGGATGACCCCCATCCTGAAATCTCACCCGCAGAATGTTTACAGTTGTGTTTAAACGCTGTTAAATCTATTCCACCCTCTTTCAGCAAAATTAGGTGTTTAAGCTTCCCTGAAATTTATCCACGCCAGTTCCTTGTAATGCTGCCTTTCCTAACTATAGTTAAAAACTAAGATTGTACTTTTAATACCGCTTGAGATCTTTGACATCTATTTGAACATGACATCTTTTTCGTATTAAACTTCTTTAGGAAGTTGTTTATACCTGTTTTTGGTCATACCGAAATTTTGGATCCTGAAATAAGTAAGTGAATCTTGGTCTTCTCTCCTACATTTCTCCTTTGTAATATAAACTTACCTAGTGAGATTACGTAACTGAGCTTGACTTTCCAAGTGACGGAAGATTTATGGGAAGTCAATCTTTAATTTTTAGGGTATTGTTACGGGCAGGGATACAAAGTTAAGCTGGCAGAGTCCCCTATATTTAATATCATACTTGAAGTTTCAGGGTTTCAAATCAAGGGCTTGGTGACTGAACCATTTCCAGCAAGTAATGAAAACTCTCTCTCTCTCTCTCTCTCTCTCTCTCTCTCTCTCTCTCTCTCTCTCTCTCTATATATATATATATATATATATATATATATATATGCTATATATATATATATAATATATATATATATATATATATATATATATGTATGTATCTTTCCCTATATATATATATATATATATATATATATATATATATATACTCTCTTCTCTATAAAATGCTCACAGCTGTATACTAAGTACCCAGATAGTAGGTCACTATGGTAAGCAATAACTGAAACTGAAGAAAACCACATCCTTAAACTGCTGAATTAAATGAAGAACTCCAAATTCATCCCCTACTTACGTGCCTTGCGCATGTCATCATCTTGGACTATTTATAACCCTGACTTTATTACAAACTTGCCATCGTTTTCCACGGACATTTATTTTAACTGTGTGTGAATTTCCTGTGAAACCCAATAGTATTTTTAATGTTGCATGGAATACAGTGTATTCCATTTGTTAGAACATAAGGTATCTCAGAAGGGTACACTGGAGTGTTACATGAAATATCAGAGAGTCTGATACGTTTCGAAGGCATGCAATCAAATTCCCCTGACTCTCTGCTCTCAGATTTGCGGTGGTCTACCTGGTTGTCCTTGGAGAATCGCGTTGCTTTTGATCCACTCTAATAAAAGGATGCATTTTATCTCCTGTGATTAATACACTGCCTTCGACTTTTTATTTATTTTTTTTTTTTTTTTGCAAGTCTGCTGTTAATAATATTAAATTCCGTGCACGCATATCTGAAATATCGCACGAGAGGTTAGGGTTCTACTAATATTATACCTTCCCCACTTAGGATTATTGCATACTTCTCTCTCAAGCAATCCCTATCCCACATGTCATACTTTGCAAAACGAAAACTTTTGAGTATACGTAAAATCATATATTTCTATTGCAGCAAATCTTTAGTTGCTCATTAAGACGTGGGAGTAACTGCTTAATTGGCGGTTTTTGCTATGACCAAAACAAATGCTAAACAACTGTTTCAAACAGATTCAAACATCTCTGACATTAGGGTATTTCTGCTATGATCAAAACAAATGCTAAACAAATGTTTCAAACAGATTCAAACATCTCTGACATTAGGGTATTTCTGCTATGACCAAAACAAATGCTAAACAAATGTTGCAAACAGATTCAAACGTCTCTGGCATTAGCCGATTTCTGCTATGATCAAAACAAATGCTAAACAAATGTTTCAAACAGATTCAAACATCTCTGGCATTAGGGTATTTCTGCTATGACCAAAACAAATGCTAAACAAATGTTGCAAACAGATTCAAACATCTCTGGCATTAGGCGATTTCTGCTATGATCAAAACAAATGGTAAACAAATGTTTCAAACAGATTCAAACATCTCTGGCACTAGGGTATTTCTGCTATGATCAAAACAAATGCTAAACAAATGTTGCAAACAGATTCAAACATCTCTGGCATTAGGGTATTTCTGCTATGATCAAAACACATGATAAACAAATGTTTCAAACAGATTCAAACATCTCTGGCACTGGGTGTTTCTGCTATAGTCAAAACAAATACTAAACAAATGTTGCCAAACAGATTCAAACATCTCTGGCATTTAGGGATATTTCTGCCTTTATGTCCAAACTACAAATACTAAACAAATTTCAAACAGATTCAAACATCTCTGGCATTAAGGTATTTCTGCTATAACCAAAACAATTTGCTAAACAAATGTTTCAGAAACAGATTCAAACATCTCTAACATTAAGCAATTTCTACTATGATCAAAGCTCATACTAAACTTCCCAAATCTTTGCAAACAAATTCAAACATCTCTAGCATTTAAAATATTTCTACTCACAGCCCAAAACCAATGCTAAACAAATGCTTCAAACAGATTCAAACATCTTTGGCGTTAGGAAATTTTTATATACATTGATCATGTCAAGAGGTTGACATTTTATCGTTAAATTTAAGAAGGGAAAGACTATGCCTTATGTTAAAATATCGACTCAAGAACAGACTAGATTCGTAAGATATTGCTGAATGAAAGATATGAAACCATTCTGGAAACTAAAATACAATCAAGATCGTGAGATATACTACACTCTTGATTGTGAGATATACTACACTGTCATTCTATTTATGCATTTGTCCACTTTCTTTCAGATAATTATACATACGTTCAAACACATAATTATACACATTTATACAGACACTCATATATATGTATGTATATATATATATATATATAAATATATATATAAATATATATATATATATATATATATATATATATATATATATACATATATCAGGTTCAATAGTTTTTTTTCTTTATTTTGCTCTTGAAATTTGCTGTTTTATATTAATAAAGGTTTAAATTAAATTTACTAGTTTCCTTAAATTAAGTTTGTTTAAGGTTAAATTTAAGTTTTTTTGTGAAGGGTTTGTTTTTAGCCTTCAGCTGTTTTGAAGTACTGTTTCTCCTCCTCCCCCATAGTGTTTGATGATAGTACTATTTTGACACTCTTGTGTTTTTATTTTTGGGCGTGTGACGTGGACCCAGAGTGTCATCAGAGGAGGGTGTATGTCTTGGGAGTTCAGGTTATGGGGCAGAGCCACAATGTTATTGCAGACTGCTTGGTTGGGACAGTTGTGACCCATGTTCTTGGTGTCAAAACTTGCACTCTATTCCTTCTGTTTGGATTTCTCAGGACCAACATAGCCTTGGTATATCAGAGTGTCCCCTCTGGTTAAAGTGGATCTTCTTCTTTTGTTCCGCTTCTGACGCATGGCTCAGGAGTCTCCTGGATCCTACACATTTGTCTCCAGCAGCTGCACTGCGGTTTTCGCTGACCCGTGGTGGCCAGTAGGTGGATATCACCAGGTAATGTCCGTTTTATTGTTTGCCCTGGATATTTTGCATGGCAGTACCACAACACTAGTGCGTGTGTTCATGAGGATTACAGCAGGACACCTTTTGATTGGCCCCTCGTCTTCGGGTGAGAAGCTTAGATGCAGCTCCGTGTTTTCCTCGTGCGTCATGCTGCTTTCTTCAGGGCGTGACAGCTCTGAAATATTACCAACTATTTCAGGTGTAATTTATATTATTTTGTATTGTTTTTTTTTTTTTTAAGTGTTCATATCCATTGCGTTTGTTTTTTTGTCTTTTTGTAGAAAGTTGTTTTGAGCGTTGCACCAACATTATAACTATCTTTGTGTTTAGCTTTATAAAGGTTGTTAGGAGGATTTAAGGTTTTATTTCTTGTTTTATGATCTTCTCTTCCTTCTTCCTTTAAGTATAATTTTAGGTAGAAGTTAATGATTAATATGTGGCTTTTCTTTTACAATATAAATTTTGATTACACCTGCATAATAGTCTATGTTAGAGAATTGATATTTAGCTTTAGGAGGTATTACATGAATAGTAGTCATTTTAAAGTGCTAAAAATTGTTTGTGTACTTTTATTTGGAAGTAATTTCCTTAAGGGAAAATTTATTTGTGTTCAATTTCAGTTCTTTGTGTAATAAATATTGTTAGTTTTTCTTTCGTTTTTTCATTTGTTACCCCTGGTTGATATTTCTGTCTTGTGTCAGAAATCACCTCCAGAGCCCATGTCTTTTCTGTATTGAGCCTGGAGTTATGGTCTCAACAAGGCATGTTACATATGGCGACCTCTTGAATTCTGGTAAAGACACAGTCAATATATTACAGTAATTTTGGCAGCAGGAGACTAATTTGGCATGTCTTTATTTCTGTAGTAAGATACCTGACCCCCATGTAGTAAATATGGATGATTTTGAGTTTTCACCTGCTGAATTTTGGGATCGGCTTAGATTACTAGGTATTTGTCAGTGTTAAACAAAGCCCATTTAGTTAGTTAGTTAAAGTACTTGAATATTACGTTCAGGAGTACAGATGCTCATAAACAAATTTGAGCTTAGTTGGGCAAAAGGTAGATCAGGGTTTGGTGAGGCTGCAAGATTTGGTAAATGTAAATGAGAGTGAGAATAAGTAGATTTGAGAACATCAGTTTCAGGTGAGGAAGTGAGCATTGCTGCAGGATTTGACTTTGTTCAGATCACTCCTCGTGCAGGGATTTTGTTTGAAGGACCTGTTAACCCTACTTATGATCGTTCTAATCCTTTTTGTTTCTGATGAGCTGTGGAAGAAAATGTACCTCTTGTGGCAGGAAGTCTAAAGGCTTTTGAGTTCGACTGATAAGTAAGAGAATCAGATTAAGAAAGTAGGAGTTTGAAGGGCTGAGGAGGAAGGGCATAGAATTAAAATGGGCTCAGATAAAGTTGGAAATAGCAAGGTTGACTGTGGAAGTGAGTAACTTGGTTAGCTCCCTAATCCATATTTGCAGAGGTTTCGCTGCGGTGCAGCACTCAAATTGGGTGCCAGTTTTGACAAGGCAAATGTCCCAAATTCTTTAGGGCATTCGGAGGGTAGCGTCTCGTTGTCTTGGCCCCATGACATGTGGACCTGCTTATCCAGTGTAACCAGGTTGGTGGGCAAAGCTATAAAGGTATACAATACTTTGGACGATTCGGTGGCTCAAAGGGACTATCATAGGGTTGATCCATAGTTTTGAAAGCGTATGATTTGGTGCAGGCCCTACCGGCTTAAATTTAGGAATTCGGTTAAAACTCCAACTACCATCTTTTGTGGGTTGCTCCAGATGAAGAGGGAACAGGTTTTACAGTGGTTGAAAGTGAGCTGGAGTGTTTCGGTGGGTGCTCTGAAAGAATTGATCACTCTGGAAGAGTTTAAGAAAGCCTGCAGGAAGAGGGTGGGGTGCATTTAGAGAGGTTAAGGCTGACACTTTAGATCCCGTACAGCCCAGTTGCAGACAGTTTTGCTAACCCATAAATCAGTCTAAAGGATTTCCAAGCACAGAAGTCATAATAATCCCAGATCAGGTCACTATTAACAGTAATAATAATCGACTTTCTTCAGAATTCTAATAATCCATCATTTAGGAATAATAATGTAATTTATCTTAACAGGAACAAAACAATGTTGATTTTCAATCAAATAAAGGGTTCAATTTGGTGTCTGAGGTTCCAGGGTGATTAAAATTCCCAAAATAATAATAATGTTAATAGAGTAATTTTGTAATTTTTTAACAGGAATTTCAATGATAATAGGAATTTACATTGATATAACTTGTTGCTGGTGCAATGGAGTTGGTCACGTTCAGGCTCAATGTAGCAGCTGAAGGAAATACCTTCCCAGGAATGTGAATTAGAATGTAGTCCTGTGTCTAGGTTGCAAATGGCCTGGGAGTCTCCTGTTTTTGTTTCAGGAGCCGATGATGCCTGTAAGAATAGGATTGTAATAATAATAGTGGTAAGGACGGTGTTGTGAAACCCGATGATGGAAATTTGTGACTCAGTATAATAAGTATATTTGGCCTGGTAAAGTGGGTGTAAATGATGATGAGGTTTGCTCATTAAGATTTTTGAGATCACTGGGGTCCCCTCGTTCTCTTATTTGGAAAAGCAGTCCTTAGGGATTTGATTAAACCTACTGGTAATTTTGTGATATTAGAGTGGTTTCCCCAAACCTGTATCAGGCACTCCATTGGTGAAGGCCAGGTTAGTTTTCCTGGATCGACAGAGTAACTGAATTGGCGGTTGTGGATACTTCCTGTACCAAATATTGATGGTATTCTAGGTAATGATATATTTGGATGAAAAAGGTAATGGTATTCCCAATTCTCTTACATCACCTACCCTGTAGCTGTGACTACCGTGCTCGGCAAAGGGCTGGTGATTTAATTAGCAATGACACTGAAGGTGATCTAAGGTTACTTGTAATTTGGATGTAGAAGTAGAGATACCGGGTCCGTAGAAGATAGTTGCCAATGTTGTGGTAGTTGTGATATTCCATTTAAACCTGAAAGTTAGGATAGACATGTTTTTGTAAAAGCCCAGAGGAAGAGTTCAACTGAATTGGGTGATGAGTCTGATCTAACAAGACCTAAGTTTGTTTTAATTGGGGTTTATTATATAGAGGTAGGAGTCGTCCTTCTGTGGATGATTTTGGATCAAACCTCAAGACTTGAGCAAAGTGCAGTACCTTTAGTTCATGAATTTATTTTAAATATGTCTCATTGTGATTCCTTTGCAGGTCATTTTTGGAGTGTGAAAACTTTTAGAAATTGGCAGAGGTGTGGTGGCCTGGTATGAAATCATCGGTGAAGAAATTTGTGAAAAGCTGTGAAATATGTCAAGTGATGGGTAAACCAACCAACCGATTCCTAAAGCTCTTTAAATCCAATACCAGCTATTGGGGAACCATTTTCGGAGCTGGTCATTGACGTGGTTGGGCCTTTGCCCAAAACAAAAACTGGGTTTATGTATATTTTAACTATTATGGATCGAGCTTCTAGGTTCCCAGAGGCCTTTCCATTGAGGAGTATAACGTCTAAAATTGTGTTTGATAAACTGGTTGAATATTTTTCTAGGTATGGTCTCCCTCGTGTTATTCAGACCGATTGTGGTACGAATTTCACGAGTAAGGTATTTAGGGTAAATGTGCTGAACTGGCCATTCAGCACATTACCAGCGATCTATATCATCCGGAGAGTCAAGGGGTGGTGGAAGGGTTTCACCAGACCTTAAAACAATTATAAAAAGTATTGTTATGAAAGAGCTTGAGTGGGATAAGGCTCTCCCATTTCGCCCTTTTTATGTGCCAATCACCCAAATGCGTCTACAGGTGTAGCCTTTTTGAGTTAATTTTTGGGCATAAGATCCCAGGGTCCGTTAGGTTCTGGGTGAAATTCTTAGGTCCCGAGCAAAAAGGAAAAATGAGAATTAGTGAATTTATGGATGGTTTGAAATAGGTTGAATATGGCCAGGGTTTGCCAAGGAAAACTTAATTCTTCCCAGGTTAGAATGAAGCAAAATTTTGTTGAGAGAGACTAAAACCCGTTCTTTTTAGCAGGTGAATTGGTATTAGTTCTCATGGACCCTGATAATTTTTAGAGCCTAGGTATAAGAGGTCCATGGAAGGTTTAAATAAATTATCTGATGTTAATTAGATTGAAGCTCAGGAACTCGGGCGTAAGTGTAAGGTGTTCATATTAATAGATTAAAATCTTATCACTTAGCATAAAATATAGACCCCTAGCTATTATATATGAAGAACCTGTAGTTTATGGATACATCTGTGTCTAGTAGATGATTTTGATGATTTATTAGGTCAGTACCTTCAGATGCTTTGTTGGATAATCTGCAAATTTTGATGAGTCTTAAAGAAGAGGTTAAAAAGCATTTGAAGGGTACTCAGAAAAGGATATATAGAAATCTAATTCATTCGTTTCAGATGTGTTTAGGGATTCACCAGGTCAAACTAATTTGTTGGTTCATGATGTGGATGTGGGAAATGCCACTCCTGTAAAAAATAAAAGTCTTACAGGAGTTGACCCCCCTGCAAAGCGGGATATTGAAAAAAAATAAAGTATATGGTAGATCACGCCTCATTCAGCCTTCAGTCAGTCCATGGGAGTTCACCCATTATTTGGTTAAGAAGTCGGATGGAAACTTCCGGATGTGCATGGACTGCCATAAGGTGAATATTCACCAAAAGTGATTCTTTCCCACTTCCTAAGTTGATGACTGCCCCTTGATCAATTGGGTCTGCCAAATTTATTTCAAGTTAGATTTGTTAAAGGGTTATTGGCAGGTCCCTTTTGTCTGATCAGGCAAAATTTCTGCATTTGTAACACCTTTTGGGTTATATGAGTGCAAAGTAATGCCATTTGGTATGAAAAATGCGGCATGCACTTTTCAAAGGTTAATGAATAGAGTGATTTGCGGTCTAGATGGTACTGCTATTTATATAGATGATTTAGTAGTTTATAGTGATGACTGGGATACACATTTGGTACAGTTAAGGAAAGTTTTGAATGCATTGAGAAATGCAGGTCTCGTGGTAAATCTTGGGAAATGTGAATTTGGGAAAGCAAAGGTAATTTATCTGGGACATGAAGTCGGTTTGGGGTCAAGTAGCCCCAAAGCAAGCGAACCTTGAGGCTATTATGAACCTTAAGAGTCCTGTTAATATACGGGAGGTCAGAAGAATTTTAGGTATGACTGGGTATTACAGAAGGTTCATTAGAAATTTCGCTGACCTTGCTCAACCTTTGACCCAGCTTTTAGAAAAGGGTCGTAAGTTTCTTTGGACGACTCAGTGTGAGGAATCATTTAACAGTTTAAAATCTATACTAATGACTAACCCCATTCTATCCTCCCAAATTTTCAGAAACCGTTCATTGTGGCTGTTGACGCCAGTGATGTGGGAATTGGAGGAGTGTTATTTCAGCGTGGAGAAGATGGGAAGTTCATCCCGTCTTACTTCAGTCGGAAGTTGATGGCGGCCGAAAAGAGATATTCGACCATTGAGAAAGAAGCCCTGGCTTTGGTCCGAACACTGATTCATTTTAAGCCTTATATAACTAATTTTGCTTTTCCCATACAGGTATGGACGGACCATAATCCTTTGGTTTTCATCGAGCGTATGAAGGGGCTAACCAAAGAATCCTTCTTCGGGCCTTGCAATTACAAGAGTTTAATTTGGACATCAGGCACGTGAAAGGTTCCGAAAATAAGATACCTGATGCCCTTTCTCGAGGTTGAGTTGATCTGGGTTGTGGGGTGTGCTGAAGTCACTAATTGTCGTCCGGTCCAGCCATCATTATTTTTACGCTATGAAGACTGGAGGTTGCGAGACTAGCCTCACAGCTCAGTAGCCATATTGGATGACACCCTCTTGTATATTTTGGTTTGTATGTCTACATGAGCATTAAGTTTTTTTCTCAGCTTTTATTATTTTTATGCTATAAATGCTGAGTGTTGCGAGTCTAGCACAGAGCTTGTAACTGATATAACTTGCTCGAGGGTTGGTTTGAATTTTTCTGAGCTCATGTCTCCTGCCCCAACTCAACTCTCTTCAAACGCATATGTTGGACAATACATTACTTAAACTTGTACCTTTAATGTTGTTTTTTTGGTCTGATACTTAATTTTTCTTTTTCAGCTTTAGAAGTTGTCATTTTGGTATCTAGTTTGATTGTAGCCTAATAATATTTCTTGCAGGTTTTGTATGAAAGTGTGTTGACTGGAATGGCTTGTATGAGTTTAGCTTAGTTTTATGAAATGGTCGACTTAATGCAGGTGATGGTTAGGATTTATGGTAAAATGTTATTAGCAGTGTTGATGTTGGTCATTTTCCTTTTTAGGAACACATTTTTGATTTAAAATGTTTGTGGAATTATATAATTAAAAATTTCTTTTTTTAAATAAATTTTTTCGGGGAGGAAGGTATCAGGTTTAACGTAGTTTTTTTTCTTGATATTTTGCTCTTAAGGAAATTGCTTTCATTTTATATTAATAAAGTTTAAATTAAGTTACTAGTTTCCTTAAATTAAGTTTAGTTTTAAGGTTAAATTTAAGTTTTTTGTGAAGGGTTTGTTTTTAGCCTTCAGCTGTTTTTGAAGTGCTGTTTCTCCTCCTCCCCGCCAGGTGTTTAAGTGATAGTGCTATTTTGACGCTCTTTATATTTTTATTTTTGGGCGTGTGACGTGGACCCAAAGTGTCGTCAGAGGAGGGGTGTGTATCTTGGGGAGTTCGGGTTAGTGGAGCGAGCCACAATATTGTTGCAGACTGCTTGGTTGGAGACGTTGTGACCGTATTCTTGAGTGTCAAAACTTGCACTCCTTCGGCTTCTGTTTGGATTTCTCAAGGACCAACATAGCCTTGGTATATCAGAGGTGTCCTCTGATTAGTGGATCTTCGCTATTTTGTTCCGCTTCCTGACATGGCTCAGGGAGTCTCCTGGATCTACACATTTGTCTCCAGCAGCTGCACTGTGGGTTTCGCAAACCCGTGAGGTGGCCAGTAGGGTGGATATCACCAGGTAATGTGCCGTTTATTGTTTGCCCTGGATATTTTGTGGGCAATTGCTACAACACTAGTGCGTGTGTTCATGAGGATTACAGCAGGACACCTTTTGATTGGCCCCTCATCTTCGGAGTGAGAGCTTAGATACAGCTCCGTGTTTTCCTCGTGCGTCGTAACTGCTTTCTTCGGGGCGTGACAGCTCTGAAATGTTATTACAACTATTTCAGGTGTAATTTATATTATTTTGTATTGTTTTTTTTTAAGTGTTCATATCCGTTGCGTTTGTTTGTCTTTTGTAAGTTTGTTTGGAGGCATTGCTTTCCCAACTTATTATAACTATCTTTGTGTTTAGCTTTATAAAGTTAGGTAGGAGATTTAAGGTTTTATTTCTTGTTTTATGATCTTCTCCTTCCTTCTTCCTTTAGTATAATTTTAGGTAGAGGTTAATGATTAATAGCCGGCTTTTCTTTACAATATAAATTTTGATTACCTACGTAATAGTCTATGTTAGGGAATTAGTATTTAGCTTTAGGAGTATTACGTGAATAGTAGTCATTTATTAAGTGCTAAAAATTGTTTGTACTTTTGTTGGAAGTAATTTCCTTAAGGAAAATTTGTTGTGTTCAATTTCAGTTCTTTGTGTAATAAATATTGTTAAGTTTTTCTTTCGTTTTTTTTCATTGTTGCCTGGTTGATATTTCTGTCTGTGTCTGAAAACGTCTACTCCAGAGCCCATGTCTTTTCTGTATTGAGCCTGGAAGTTATGGTCTCAGCAAAAGAGCCGTAACAACATACATACATATGTATATGCATATATACATTTATATGTACAAACAAGTGAGTGTACGTGTATGTATGTACTTGAGTATGTATGTATGTATTTATGTATATATAAATACATATGATTTTCTATTTATTCTACCATGAATCAAAAACGTTTATGTGCTACTCAGGGGACAGAAAGCGCAAGAGCGCTTCCAAGGTCATGAAGCCTACCCCAGAAGAATGGAACTTGAAAAAACTGCAAGAAAATCTTTAAAAAGGTGATCGACTTTTCATGATATTGATGCTTACAATGTTTACGAAACTATTAATACACTCCGGTGACAGTACATTCATCTTGGACATGGCATAATCAATTTATTGCTATCTTAGAGAAGACATTTATTTAAATATAAAATAACTTATGAATGAGTTCAGAGGGGAAAAAAAGTATACCTTAGTTTAACCAGACCACTGAGCTGATTAACAGCTCTCCTAGGGCTGGCCCGAAGGATTAGAATTATTTTACGTGGCTAAGAACCAGTTGGTTACCTAGCAACGGGACCTACAGCGTATTGTGGAATCCGAACCACATTATAGCGAGAAATGAATTTCTATCACCAAAAATAAATTCCTCTAATTCTTCGTTGACCGGTCGGAGACTCGGACTCGGGCCTAGCAGAGTGTTAGCCGAGAACTCTACCGATTCGTCCGACGAGGAACTGAGTAAATGGAAAAGCAAGCCTATGGGTGTAATGGTGAGTACTGGCCTATCTGATTAGTATTGGTTGAAGCAAAATTGAAAACAGATGGAGGTTCAAGTTGGAGGACGGCGGTTGAAAAGGTAACTGTGCAAGGGTAATCAAGACAAGTGAGTTTAATTAGGTGGAAGCAAGGAGATCATATAAGGAGACAAGAAGATGAAAAATGTGGTTTTGGGGATGAAAAGTGTTCAGTGAGATGAGGAAATGAGAAGTTTACGGAAGGGAAACAAGGGACTGTTCGATGTGCAATTGCAAGACAAAAGGTAGAATACTGTGTAATAGTACAGGAGGATGAACTGAGTGGTCAAGAAATGCATGAGAGAGAAAATATAAGATATATATATATATATATATATATATATATATATATATATATATATATATATATATAAATATATATATATATATATAAATGAACATCTGAGGACTTCGGAGAGAGTAGGAAGTAGTTCTACATGGAGGTAATAGCAGAGAGAAAGGTTCAGTTACTGAGAAAACCCTTAATGATGAGCGAAGCATGTGTTTACAGTTTGTAGGGGAGAGCATGAATGGTTTGGCGTAAAATCTGGTCTAAGTCAAAGGTTTGTTGTCCACTACTGCTTAATATCGTTATGCACATGGTGATGCAAAGAAGTCCAGGAAATGAGAGCAGATGCAGGTGCCAAGCTGTGGGATATTAAGGTAAACTGTGAATACCATGTAGGATGACTGATGTTCAAAGACAACACAGTACTGATTAAGGACAGCAAGAAAAATGGCAGAGATTAGTGAGAGATTGAAAGTGTTTGCCAGAAGTGAAAGACGAGGGTAAACATGAGCAAGAATAAGTCTATGATGGCAGGTGAGAATATGGAGGATTGAGCAGTGAGTGTTTTTTTTATGGACGGTACGAGAATGGACGCAGTGGAATGCTTTAAGTATCTCCGAGTAAATATTTCACATAATGGTAGGAAGGGAGAAGAAATGAGTGACAGAGTAAGAAAGGTATTAGGATGTGAAAGTGAAACTTGGAAGAAACTTGGAGTTTCAATGGAGCCCAAGGTTGGAATGTATGAAGGTACTGATGAATTATCTTTTCTTTGTCAAAGTGAAAGTATGGATGTTGAATACGAATGAAATAAAGAGGGTGGAAGCAATAAGATGAATTCTTCACACGGTATTTGTGGTACAAAAACATTAAAATGATGGTAAATATGAAAATGAGTAACAGGATCACTAAAAGGGCTAGTGCAATAGAAAAGATAGTTAAGAGCATTTTGAGATGGTTCAGTCATATGCAAAGGACGGAGGACTGGAAGAGAGAGAGAGAGAAGTGAAAGAAGAAGGGTCTTCAGATCCAAGAGGCAAGAGAGTGTACGCAAGATGAAGGTAAATGTCGCATTGTATATAGGAATGGGGATGGGGTTAGGTCCATCTTGCTAGTTCTGAGCTTTTGGTGTGGGTCTATGGAAAAGCTAAAGACGCGGATTTCATCTACCATTCAGTAGTTGAATTATGAAGATAGAACTGATCACGGTTCCTTTTCTTGAGAGCCAACCCCTGTTAGGAAAAACGTATTAATATTGATACACACACACACACACACATATGTATATATATATATATATATATATATATATATATATATATATATATATATATATATATATATATATATATATATATATATATATAAAAATCACAGTAGATGCACGTGACTTCAGTGTATAAGCGAATCCCACAGGAAAAGACAGGCAGAAGTTCAGTAGTACCAAGCGCTTTCACGTTTATTGACGCATCGTCGGGGGTACGTGAAAGCGCTTGGTACTAATGAACTTCTGCCTGTCTTTTTCCTGTGGGATTTGCTATATATATATATATATATATATATATATATATATATATATATATATATATATATATATATATATATATATATATATATATGTGTGTGTGTGTGTGTGTGTGTATGTATATATATATATATATATATATATATATATATATATATATATATATATATATATATATATATATATATATATATATATATATATATATATATATATATATATATATATATATATATATATATATATATATATATATATATATATATATAAAGATAAAATCCACACTGGAAGAGAAACAATGGAGTGCTGCAAGGCCTTTCGACTTGTCGTCCTTTACTTAGCTAAGAAGGCCTTGCAGCACTCCATTGTTTCTCTTTCCTATGTGGATTTTGTCTGTATTTATATATTCATCACCTTCCATATTTTCTTGATTCAGTTATACATACATACATACATATGTGTGTGTGTGTGTGTGTGAGAGAGAGAGAGAGAGAGAGAGAGAGAGAGAGGTATCTTACAAAAAAAGTGATGGTTTCTTAGCCGACAGGAACGCATTGCAGGCACACCTCAATCATTTTTTTTAGGATTTTATTGTTTTTTGGGGATTTTATTGTTCCAGCCCGTCTCCAGACACACTCGAAACACAAAGCCTGACCTGAAACTGGGGAGCCGTACCAAACCATGGTTTTGAGTAGTGCCGAGTCAAGCGTCCATGTTATGAAAATCAGTTTACATGAAAGGCTGAGGCAGCTCCAACCACTCATATGTGTATTGCTTTAAATCACTTAATACACATGACTTGACGCAACAACACATTAAACCTGATGGACCCATTCCATCATGACTCCATTTCCATTAGAGAGAGAGAGAGAGAGAGAGAGAGAGAGAGAGAGAGAGAGAGAGAGAGAGAGAAAGCTTTCCTGGAAATTCAAGTCGTCAATATGACGTGTTATTCCATGCCCTGACACTATCAATATTATCTGTTTCGGGGCCAGACAATCGCTCTGGACCAAAACAGATTCTTCGAAGGAAATTGCTGTCGAACTTCGCGTCGCTGGAAAGTTCCATGTGGAGGTAACGAATTGCACTGTAAAAGCAAAGCGAGCGAGGATGACCACGGGCTTAAAGAAGGTTATATATATACAGTCGACCGTTTATGCTTTTCAACTTCTGCTCAGCTGATGCAAGAGGTCTTTACGGTGCTGAAAGGCGTAAGTGTTTCAAGTGTGGCTGGTGTCCCAGGATCGAGTTGTTGGCCGACTGGATTTCCATATAAATGAGTTTAAAAGCTGTTATGAAAAGGGTTTCTGTTAGGGCCTCTTGACAGTGACGTGCTTCTATTTCCGTGTTAGGAGAATAAATGATTACCAATGGGGATAATTTATTTTGGGGGAGAGGCCGCGGGAACTGCTTTCTGTATGACACGGCGGAAGATAAATATGATTTTATTTTTCATAAACCTGAATAAAAAGCGAAAACTCGTATTGTTTGCAGTTCGATTGCCATGAAAAATCTGGTACTTACTTAAACAGAAATAGACCGGCCATTCATCCTTCACTGTCCGGGGATAAAACTGGAGATCGTGTTCTGCACAACCTGATGGCGTTGCATCGTTTTTCTTTCCAATCTTTATAAGCAAGAACGACACACGCACACAAAATTCCGAATGGCGCATATTAAAATAATGAAATCTCAAGCCAGTTCTGGAAAAAATGAGACAAAAAATGTTGACTTCATTTATACATAATTGATCATAATTTACTGGAGCAATGAGAGAGAGAGAGAGAGAGAGAGAGAGAGAGAGAGAGAGAGAGAGAGAGAGAGAGAGAGAGAATGTTTTCGTCTTGGTGAGGTGTGGGTTACCTTGCCCAAGGTTCTCCAATTTTCAGTTGTGACGGTATACATTTTGACGGGGTACTGATGACTCTCTCTCTCTCTCTCTCTCTCTCTCTCTCTCTCTCTCGCATAACAACGCCCACAAGCAGTCGACTAACAACCTGCTTTGGTTAACATAGGGCAACTAGATTTTTAGGAAACGGACCCATACCGTTCATTCCATGCGCAGTTCGGGAGAGCGTGAAAAATAAAGGGTTCCCGTAAATCGAATAATAATTTCTGTTATCTAATTTATCTTTTTAAATATCTAGCTGCTTAAAAGTGTCGTCAAGGAATTGTTAGTTTGCCTCCACAAGTCTTCTTTCGTTCTGATGTCTTCAAATTCACACCAATTTAAATCGAAGGTAGCTGATTCTGCGCCAATTGATCTCTGTCGTAAGTTTAACTGCCCACATATTTCAATCAGCTCAGTATAACGTGCGAACAGTTCGCCAAGGCATTCTCTACTGTAATACAAACAGTTGTTTCCGAAGAATTACACGCGGATTATCTTGGAGCTGAGACTGAATGGTAAGTAATCCCCCCGGCCTCCCACAACAAACCCCTGCCGCTGGTGGTATCGTCTAAGTTGCTGAGGCGATGATGATAAGATGCAACCAGATCACTGTACCAACATGGATAGAACGACGTGGGTTCACCATTCAGATATGGCGGGCAGAGGATTCACCTTATGTATTATATTTTCGAAAATTAAAACAATGGCCATAAAAACTAACAAAGTATATATTAAATTATAAATTTGCTCAGATATGATACACTGGAGCCGAGTATTAATATTTGTATGAAAAAATATGAATTAAGGACGGGGCATAAAGCAATGAAAATATGTAACCTAACAAATTACTTTTTTATTATTATTATTATTATTTGTTATATTCTTCCGTATCACAAGGTAGGTCTCGGCGACACAATAAGAAACCCAAACTGGCAGTGAATAAAATTACAAAAACATCTTCGTAAAAACAGACGCTGATAAGCATCTTTTCAAAATACGGGAAACAATAAATAAATATAGGACCAAATAAATAATAAATATATAAATAAATAAAACAGCTGTCTTGGACTCTGCTATATTCTGCTTATCCCTTTTCCTGCAACACTTTCTCACTTTCTCTGATTCTCCATCAATTATTATACCTTATCATCCTGGTTTTTTTTTTTTTTATGGGGGGCGCGGGAGGGGGGAAGGTTGTTATTGGTCCTCACTGAAATACAGGCAGTTGAGATGTATATCTTATGAGCTTCAACATGATGAAACACTTTCTCACTTTCTCCCAGTTCTCATCAATTATACCTTATCATCCCCTGGCTTTTTTTATGGGGGCGGGGGCGGGGGCGGTGTGTGTTATTGATCCTCCACTGAAATACAGGCAGTTGAGATGTATAATATCTTATGAGCTTCAACATGATGAAACCAAGATGGCCGAACGGTCTCCGCAAAGGCAAAGAAATTCTATCTGAACCAAGTGGCTGCGAAAGCTTGAAAGTTTGCGAAACGTTATGACACGCGGAACTTACGCTGCTCAGTTGCTTACTTTAGTGGGTGCTCGAGACTCTGGTCTTTGTTTATCTCGCTCTTGAGTTTCGAAAGCCATAAGCGGACGAGGGGAGTATATAACTCCTTGGACCCGAGTCTCAAGTGGCGGTTTATTGGGCCTCCAATGAACGTAAGAAGAGGGGTGGAAAACATTCACGACGTGTCTAACGGATGGGAAAGAAAATACGGCGCCGTCAACCGGCAATGAGCAAATTTGGCGATACGTGTAACAGAAGAGAACTTCCAAGATTGAATCTCCTTCTCAACAGACGCCATTTAGTATAGTCACCTGAAAAATATTGTTATCCTTAGGATGGTGAACCCGATCTACTTACATACATGAATACGATTGCACCATATCGATGGTTGCTTTGTTTTTCCATATGATTCCACAATTTTCACTTAAAAAGGTAGATCGGGGAGAAGGAAGTCGTTTCGTGATATAGGAATCTACATGGAAACAAAAGTCAAACACATATTTTATACATAATATATATATATATATATATATATATATATATACCATATATATATATATATATATATATATATATATATATATATATATGTATGTAGAATCTACTGGTCACTTTTACTAGACACATATGTAATTTAATAGCCACAATTCCTCTTAACTTCTGAATTCTTCTGCTTTTTGGATATGCTTGTAACCTGAAGCCGAAAAAATATCCAGACGGAAGAAATTGAAGAGCCTGTGAATAGCGGTCGCGAGAATCGAACCCGCATTACCATATTCACAGGAGGTCACGTTGCCTGACCTGGCTACGAGAAGGATATGCGCCCATCGCCCCTCGTACATACATACCTGTCGTTTTTTCAGATATATTTTTGTTAGAGCTGAATATGACCCATCTCACCATCGCAGCCAAGTGGGCAATCGTTTTTATTGCTTTTTGGCTGAATATATATGTAGAATCTACATGTGTGCATATATATTTTATACATTTCTACACGCTTGCACATACACACTCTACATATATATATATATATATATATATATATATATATATATATATATATATATATATATATATATATATATATATATATATATATATATACATATATATATATATATATATATATATATATATATATATATATATATATGTGTGTGTGTGTGTGTGTGTGTTTATCATTCTACTTGTAGTTCACACAGCTTAGAGGTTAGGAATGCCACTTCCCTGACGCGAGGTCCCAGATTCCCTATCTGACCTAGCCGGAACCACGTAGGCACGTTCCATTAACTCCTAGGTTGATCAAAGCAGTAAACTGTGTACGGTACCTGACTGTTATTCAACTGTGGCAAGTAGCAAAACCAGGATGGTGGAGAGGTGCACGGAGCTGCAACCTCACCATAAATACCTGACGAGAACCAGAATGCCTTTTGGAGCCGCATCCTGTCAAATAAATGAATGTCTGTGTGAGTGTACACACACACACACACACACATACTTTATCCCAGCCTTCACTTCGAAACTTACCAAGTCTCGATGAAAGTGAAAGGTCATGTCTCGTCATATTTTCCCCACATAAAGGTAATACTCCAAACGCTGCTTTCTGAGAGTTAATGGAATATATGCTGCCCCCTCTTCAGCCAAATGGCGCGCGTGTCACATTTCACATTAAAAGGTAGCATGGTAAGAGAATTTTCTTATGACACACACACACTCACATATATAATTATATATATATATATATATATATATATATATATATATATATATATATATATATATATATATATATATATATATATATATATATATATATGTGTGTGTGTGTGTGTGTGTGTGTGTGTGTGTATGTGTAACTGAATCACTAAGATATGAAACGTGATGAATGTAAAAATAAAGGCAAATGCCACGGAGTAAAGAGTGGAACAACCGAGTGGTTTGCTAAGCCTTTCGACTGCAATGGTCCTCTACTAGCAAACTGAATAAAAATATAAAAGTAAGTTTACAAGAAAGGTCATATAACTGAAAGATATATATAATATATATATATATATATATATATATATATATATATATATATATATATATATATAAATATATATATAGATATATATATATATAACATATATATATATATATAACATATATATGTATATATATATATATATATATATATATATATATATATATATATATATATATATATACAGTATAGGGATCTTGTTCTGAAACTCAGGATGCGGGTTCGAATACTGCTATGGACATTAGAACTACTTCATAATCTTGTATTTGGATCTCGGGCTTTTGTACTAACATGCATCTCCAAAAACTATGAAGAATTCGTGAAACCAAGAGGACACTGTAAGATTACACTATATATATATATATATATATATATATATATATATATATATATATATATATATATATATATATATATATGTGTGTGTGTGTGTGTGTATATATGTATATATATATAATATATATATATATATATAAAACTCAAGAATGCATTTTCGTAACAGAACGTCGCTAAATTAAAGAAATTTTAAAAAACATAATTTTTA
>NC_089796.1:73416362-73433862 GCF_040412425.1 Macrobrachium rosenbergii | reverse complement strand
GAAATGCGAATGATCTATATTATTACATGGACACATTCATGTTAACGGAAACAAACAGATATGAACACAGTGACAAATAGACACGTTTACATCTATATGTATGTATGTATGTATGTAGATGTGTGATATATATATATATATATATATATATATATATATATATATATATATATATATATATATATATATATATATATATATATATATATATATATATGTATATATATACATATATATATAATATATACATATTATATATGTATATATACATACACATATAAATATGTACAGTATATACATATATATACATTGTATATATATATATATATATATATATATATATATATATATATATATATATAAATATATATATATATATATATATATATTTATATATATATATATATATATATATATATATATATATATATATATATATATATATATATATATATATATATATATATATATATATATACATTTATATATATATAAATGTGAGTGTGTGTTTCATCACACATAGATCTCTGCCAGAGGAGGTTACCTTCCGGTACCCATTTCTTAACCTTGGCTGCGATTACCATGGTTTTTTTTTAACTACAAGGTACAAAATTCACTGCTTAGGTCAAGAAGAGTAGCTAATATAGGTTTTAAAGGAATGTGCCCAACCTCCCAGCCTCGCTTAGAAATTACATGCCCTTTCATCATACCACATTTGTTTTCTTTGAGCACAAGTAAACAAAATACACATACCCTGATTTTTTAAACGTGCTACCCAGCACATATTCGTCGTGTAAACCACTCCCATCCTTTCAGTCCTTACTACAAAAATCAAGTGTGTTCTTTATTCACATCCAACATCTGCACTCGAATTTCCATAAGAAATCAATTCATACATTCCAACTTCTCACGCTACTACTTTTATCTAGTCAAGTTCTTGCTACCCTCCTGAAACCATACTCATGTGACTCAACTCTCCCCATTTTTCCATCACCCACTACAGAGCGTTCCCTCCCATAAGCCTATACCAGTCAACCACGCCCGTTTTTCTACCACCCAGGCTACCTCTTCCTCCCTTTATCTCTCCCCACCATAACTCTAAACCCTGCTACCATTAGGTCTTCATTTCTCCATCCTAAAAACAATTTCAAACTTTCACCAGTCTCTGCAACTCCACTGCACTATAATTTATTAACAATGTATAATCTGCTACATATATCATTGTCAGCACTTTTTCTTATCACACAAACCTGCGCATGTGTTTGCCATTTCCCCTGGCGTGTTAAGAAACATAACTACCTTTTCGAGAATCCCTTTTAATGGGGGGACTTTTTCCATCGAGCTCAACAAGTTACCTTCTACGAATATAACATTTATCCTCGACACCCTCCAAAAAGCACTTCTATTAATTCCCCAACAGACTTTCCCTACGCTCACGTACGTCACTCACAGCTTCGCATAATCTAGGTTTTAGTACGGAACTCTGATGCAGTTTGCGAAATAAATCCTCAAGTTTTAATTAATGACATAATTCATGTCAAGGTAACCCAAATGCAGAAGCCCTAAATAAGATATTTATACACATAATTCATGTCAAGGTAATCCAAATACAGATGCCCTAAATAAGACATTTATACACGCATCATGTAAAAGACTCAATAAGTATTAAGAGAGCAAATTCAACATATTAAACTTCCCTGTAACTATTTGCTGAAAAGCGGGGAAAAATAAAAAACAAGAATGGGAGGACGGTAAGCACAGCCATCTCTCTCTCTCTTCCCTGGCAAAGAAAATTATTACACACTTGAGACTCAAGCTCTCAACAAGAGCCACGTGGGAGGATAAAATATCGCCACTGGAGATGATGATATTCATTGTATGTTTCTTTAAACGAACGTGGAGAGTGTGACTCAGCTGTCACTCAATGTGTCATATTCGTAACTTATTTTGCTCAACTACATGACTGTCTCTTCCATCTAACGAGAACTTCTTCCATGATTTCACTTTCATCAGTTTTAACGACTAAGAGACGAGGTGGAACCAATCAAGAGAGCTAAGAACATGCCAGTGACGGGGAGGAGGAGTGTGGGCCGTCAAAGGATCAGATGGATGGATGTGGTGAGGAGGTATATAGGTGAGGTGACACTGAGGGAAGAAGATGCAAGGAATAGTAATAGATGGAGTAAGCCGACTCGAGCGGCCGACCCTGCTATACAGTGGGACTAATAAGGTCGAAAGAAGAAGAAGAAGAAGTTTTAACGACTAAGTATGAATAAGTATGCAAGGTGACTCTCTCTCTCTCTCTCTCTCTCTCTCTCTCTCTGCAGTATGAGCATCCTAGACAGCTCACGTTTACCTTCCAGCTTGTTTATAAGTTCAAAAATAAACCAACGTTAATTCAATATAAAAAATATCAATATGGTCACCAGTGATATCATGTATCAACTCAACATTAAAGGCATGTAAGTAAATTTATCACAGTCATTATACAAAAGTATTGAATTCTTAATTTGAAAACTTTATACAATTAGCATTATATGTAGTACGTACTAACTGTTACGATTCAAGACTGAAAATACAATATTCCGCTAAAGTTGGATACACGATACGCTCACAGATTTAAACACAACTCTATCTTATTTGTTCATAAAGTGATAAATACCAACTGTCTGAATACCAAAATATTCATGAAATAATGCAATAATGGTGGTACAAAGTGCAAAAAAAAAGACTATCAATTCTCTGATAATACGGTTTCGCTTATGCATCCTATTCTTAGAAATTATATGAGGCCAATACTTGCAGATGAACGTCTGAATAGTTCAATGTACGCAATATAATATACACATACGATCTTTCGCCTAAAGAGCTTTACATCTCTTGACATTTGCACTCTTCACTGTGTATGATCCAGATACGATGCTACTATGCCAATGGAACATGCGCTTAAAAGAACTTGTTTTCCTAACAAAATAAGAAACTATTCAAAAATTATCCAAATATTATTTGCAACGAGAATTTTCCTCTTTCGAACAGTAATGAAGGTCGCTTAATCACTAGTTAAGTAAAAATACTCATCGTTTATCCAGTGATTCGTAGCCTGGCTTTTTTCAGTGCTTACACTTTTATTTATTTCTTCTATTTATTTCTTCTAACTATTGTTGACTCTGTAACGGGGGTTTTAGGTCTGACAAAATATATTTATATCGGCCACATAAATTATGTTTTTGGTTCAGTTTTATATTTTACCTGTGTTTTTCTGTTTGTAAGGATGATTACATTAAGCATTACGTCTAGATTTTTGGAAAATTCTAACAAAGGCAAGATTAAAGACTGCCAACTATCAATTAAATATTAGGAGACAGAAGAATGGAAATTTCGGGGACAAGGTACCATTCAGAGCGCCTATATGTCAATTCTTCGAGGCTTATGAAACCGAATTCCCTTGCACCATTACCACTGATTTTGGTCACCAAATATAACAATTATCTTTGAGCAGGGAGAGATGGTCGATAAGAATACATGCTCATATGCTGGCAGAGGTATGCGCTTTCGGAGTTCTTCTTCTACTTATTGCGTATAGATATTTCATTTATCTAGCTAATAATACTACTATTTTGATTCGTCCTAAATAACAATGTTTCAATGTTTCTCTTTAATATTTCTGTGTAGTTTTTGTTTTAATCTTTTTAATTCATGGTTATGATGTGTTTTCTATCTATACACCAACAAACACACACCCGCTGTATATATAAAAAAATTATATTACTCTCTCTCTCTCTCTCTCTCTCTCTCTCTCTCTCTCTCTCTCTCTCTCTATCTATATATATATATATATATATATATATATAGAATATATATATATATGTATATATATATATATATATATACATTACCTGAATCACGAAAATATGAAACGTGATGAATATATAAGTAAAGGCAAAATCCACGAAGGAAAAAGAAACAATAGAGTGCTGCAAGGCCTTTCGACTTATGGTCCTTTACTTAGCAGACTGTGTGTATATATTTTATATAAACATATATACTCTATATATAATATATGATATATAAATAAATATATATGTATATATACTATATATATATATATATATATATAAATATATATATATATATATATATATATATATATATATATATATATATATATATATATATATATATATATATATATATATATATTACATGACAGAAGAGGATGAACAAGAGAACCAAGAAGGTGAAAAAAGAAAAATAAAGCAAGTAATAAAAGCAGAGGGGAGAAGGCGAACGCGGACTTCAGCGTGACAGGGACGTAAATGCAGAGAGCAAGGTAAATGAACAATGAACCTCATGATTAAAGATGCAGAAAGGGAGATGCTGTCTGGAGTGAACGCAGTCCTGGGTCTATGGGGCAAGTATTTTAAGGATTCGTTGAATGTGGAGGATGTGAGAGAGGCAGAGCTGAAAGACACAAAATGGAAAGGGTTGGTATGCGGCTGAGAACGTCTATGGGAATGTTTGTTGAGCACCGAGGATGGCAATTAAACAGCTGAATGATGGAAAGACACCAGGAGTTAATGGCGTTGACAGTCAGGTGCTGCAGATCCGTCTTGATAGTAGGACTGTGTGGCTGACCAGGTTTGTAAGGTATTTCTGGCAAACATAACAGATTTGACCGTGAGAATCATAAGGGCATAATGTTACATTTCATGCTGGGGATGGTGCATGACAGAAGTTTGATTATAAAAATAAAATAGATGACAGCACGACTGATAATGGAAGCTTAGCTTAGGTATGACAAAGATGAGGGTGTGATGATCAAGCGTTTGTCATGAAACATTTACGCGAGAAGTCAGAAATTAGTAAAGAGTTTGAATATATTTGAAAGATGAGAAAGCTGCGTGTGAACACTGTACAGGAGTAAAGTTATGTTAAATGGGAACCTGGAAAATGAAAAAAAATGAATGTTGATTTAGAGGGTCGAAGAATGGAAGCAGTTGATTTGCTCAAGTGTTTGGGGATGAATAAGATGGATAAAGGTAGGATGAGAGAAGAAATGATTCACATAATGAGTGAAGCAAGAATGGCAAGAATGGCTAAAACTTGGGAAGAAAGCACAACTAGTTACGGACGCTCAGGATGGAAGGTGTAAGGGAACTGTTGAACCGAATCTCCTTTGCGCGCGCGCGCGTGTGTGTGTGTGTGTATGGTTGTGTGCGTTTCCCTGCGGGAATCTTTACATGTCATAATAAACTATGTAAAGGGAATAAAAAGCAAGAAAGAACAAAGCGCCGTCAGTGACTAGTAATAATGAATTACCACTCCTAAGTAGGGCATTTGTTTCTGTACTTAAAGAGACCTTACATAAACAATAAAGGGTGACCTTTTCCCTATTTTTAGTATGGCCACCTGAATTGAACATTGTTCGGTTAAATTCTAGTCTTCCTTTCAATTTTTTTGTGCATTTGAAATAAAAAAAAATCTTTCATTTACAAATCACAATGTTTATACAAGAGGAAAACCATAATTCATAATTGTTTCAGTCGCATATAAGGTGGTTCACCTAGACATATTAACTTTCTTACTTTGTTTATTGATTCACTCATGGATAGAATATCATTTCCTACTGTTTAGGACACACATATTTCCGCGTGCAATATTCATGGCGTTACCGTTTCCGTCAGACTTTAACTGCGTAATATGTATTGATGAATATTATAAAAAGTCACGTTCCTAAACATCTATTTTACCATGAACCAAATAATGTTTTCGGTCTCTCACTGATCAAAACTACCTAAAACATCCTCGAGGAACCTGAATCTCGTTACTTCTGCGAAGTGAAATACTCTCACCAGTCTCACAATAATCATGACGCCTCTTCCTTTCTAACCATAGAATTATAGAAATCCTAAGTTTCCGATTTAAATCGGCCGTCTTACGAGAGCAAATAAGCGCCAAATTGCATGAATTGATAAAGCAGCATCTGCTCCAGAACCTGAGTTACATTTTTTAAGATCTCAACGGAAATCGCCTCACGCATATGTAAAAATAATACATGTGTATGAAGTACCTTCAGGCAAGGAATTCGTACTCTGCATACTCCACCCATTACGCGAAGAATAAAAACGCAGAATTAATTGCACTTTCTGGAACAACCAACCCATTCCTAAACCATTGAAGCTTCCTCTCTCTCTCTCTCTCTCTCTCTCTCTCTCTCTCTCTCTCTCTCCATTGCACACCATTGCACAGACGC
The DNA here is from genome assembly GCF_040412425.1 of Macrobrachium rosenbergii. Classification (NCBI taxonomy): domain Eukaryota; kingdom Metazoa; phylum Arthropoda; class Malacostraca; order Decapoda; family Palaemonidae; genus Macrobrachium; species Macrobrachium rosenbergii. The sequence continues at coordinate 73,427,609 of NC_089796.1, read as the reverse complement.
TCTCTCTCTCTCTCTCTCTCTCTCTCTCTCTCTCTCTCTCTCTCTTGCACACCACTTAATAGACGAATTCTCTCTCTCTCTCTCTTGCACACCATTGCATTGACACTTTCTCTCTCACTCTCTCTCTCATACACCGTTGCATAGTCGCCTCTCTCTCTCTCTCTCTCTCTCTCTCTCTCTCTCTCTCTCTCTCTCTCTGGTAAACGAATGGGTGACTGCGTTTACCGCAAGGAGGAGCTACTTATTTCATACCAGTACATTATGACGTCACGGTGTTATAGAGTTAAAAATATAACTGTGCATTGACAAAACGTTATCTTGAAATCCTTTGTTTCTTCTCAGTTCGTGTCCCCCAAAATCCTTCCCACTTCTCTAAATATTTCGTGACTCATACAACCTTCATGAGTATGTTTTAATAATTCAAAGGACTTCATACTTGACTTCCCAAACACCCCAGCTTTCTTTAATTTAAATTTATCGATGGGGAAATCAATGTTTCTTTCTTAACATCTCAGCTTTCTTTAATTTCAGATCGTCAGTGTTAACATCAATGTTTCTATCCTACTATTTGAGTTTTCTTGTAAACCATCGATGTTAACATCGATGTTTCTTCTCTAATATCTCAGCTTTCTTTATATTTAAAATCGATGATTTTAACATCAATGTTTTTTTTTATCACTAAACTGTTTGATATTTATCTGTAGATTCGGCAGTTCCTCTATTTCGCTGATAAAAGGTACTTGTTTCTTAAGTCTCTCTTTTCCTTTTTACTTTTCTGTAAAAGAAAACTATTGTGCCTGTTCTGTCAGTCCGTCCGCACTTTATTCTGTCCGCACTTTTTTCTTTCCGCACTTTTTCTGTCCGCTCTCAGATCTTAAAAACTACTGAGGTACGTTGATCATCCACCGTCCAGTCATCATACATACCAAATTGCAGCCTCACCCCTAGTTTTTTATTTTATTTAAGGCGCCAAAGTTAGCCATAATCGTGCTTCGGTAACTGGGAGTAGATAGGCCACCACCGAGCCGTGGTTAGTTTCATGGGTCCGGCTCATACAGCATTATACCGAGACAACCGAAGATAGATCCATTTTTCCCGGCCTTGATTAAACGCTGTAGCGCGGCTGTACAGAAAACCAGGTGGCGCCGAAGAGATTCTTTGGCGCATTTTTCACTTGTTACCATACGTATACGGCACGCAGTGTCTCCCTTTTCCCTCCCTCGCAATTTTGACTTGAAATTTTTCTCTGTCTTTCGCGTGATGTTTCAGCTACGCACACTCCCTCCCTTGTTTTCGTTCGCTTAGGTAATTTATCCCAGAAGTTCCACATGAAATTGAGAGTTTGTGCAGATGCATCTCATTTATGAGTAACTGAAGGTTGTCTGCACGTAACTGATATTACAGGAATCAGTAAAACCATTTAAATTTGGACTTTGCTAATGAAATAATGCATATATGCATTTTTTGTACTAAATTACATAAAACTAAGCACACACACCCACGCAGAGAGAGAGAGAGAGAGAGAGAGAGAGAGAGAGAGAGAGAGAGAGAGAGAGAGAGAATCTAAAGCTAAAGTTATAAACAAGTCAAATAATAATCAGGCCAAGAATTTAAATCAGAAGATCAGAGATCTGGTTTTAGCTTAAAGCCTGTGATGATAATTTTCATTAAATAACAAAATACTCTTGTTTTCTCCACAAACAGAATGGGTCTTGCCACCCTCTCCAGCGATAAAAAATAAAAATAAGAGATTGTCACCGACCTTCAACAGAAATGATATAGAGAAAAAAAGATTCCTCCATTCTTTCAAGGACCCCTGTTATACGGGAGCTATCTCCCTTGATACATTCCCCTCCTCCCCGCCCCCGCCTCCGTCTCACCCCTATATTTGTTTCTCGGTTTATTTGCGCTCCAAACAATACCGATAGAGTCCTTCAACAGATGGCTCTTGACTTCCGGCAAGGACACAGATGGAGTGACGTCCCATGGTTGGAGGAGGACATCTCGAAAGCCACTATTGCAATTCAAGTGTAAGTGGGGAGGAGGAGGAGGAGGAGGAGGAGGAGGAGGAGGAGGAGGGAGGGGGGACGGTGATGTTCCTACATCTACCACGGAATTTGCAATTATTCGCCTCTAAGGGTGAGATCCAAGGAGCAGATGTCAATAACTTTCGAAAGGTAGACGATGGCTTTTTCTAAAAACACCTGAATCATCGATTATTCAGGATTTTATTTATCAGTAAAAGCCTCTGCTAAACTGATTTAAAAATCTTTCTGTAAGTCTTCGTGCGATAACACAAGGACATCCACACATACAAATTGATATCTCCGGATGGCAATGATAGAAACCAAATGTATATCCACTAACTGGAAGAAAAGAACGACGAGAAATGATACGAGCTGCTGAGGAGCAGATGTCAGAAGTGATTACCGAATTTTCATTGTCATTCTAAATTAGAAATTAAAGGCACCGAACAAGATGTAAAAAATGAGCTGAATTTCTTCGGCTCAATCAAGTTTTCTGTACAGCCGCTGCAGCTCATAATCAAGGCCACCGAAGTTAGATTTATCTTTCGGTGATCTCGGTATAATGCTATATGAGCCGCTGCCCATGAAACTTTAACCACGGCCTGGTGGTTGTCTGTCCTAAATCGTCGCCAGAAGCACGATTATGGCTAATTTTAACCTTAAATAAAATAAAAAATACTCGGGCTAGAGGGCTGCAATTTGGTATGTTTGATGATTGGAGTGTGGATGACCAACATAACAATTTGCAGCCCTTTAGCCTCAGTAGTATGTAAGATCTGAGGGCGGACAGAAAAAGTGTGGACGGACAGACAAAGCCGGCACAATAGTTTTCTTTTACAGAAACCTAAAAATGCTGAGAGAGTACCTAGCTTCAATACGGGAAAGCTTCTGGAAGATCAGCATCGCTCAAGAGGCTTTTGCAACTGAAAGTCGAAATAAATCTGAAGTGCGAGAAACAATTTCCGAGGAGAAGCGGGCAATCAATGGGTGCTGGACTAAAATAAACTATGTATATCAATATGCTGGAAAAGAACTACCGAGATATGAGGTAAGAAGAAGAAAAAAACTGAATATCAGATGAGAACTGGGGTAGAATTAAGACACTAAATCAAAAGGTACTTGTAGAAACAGAGATGAAAAGCGTTAAGCAGGACGGTTGAAGTGCTTCAGCTGAGACAGTGAATGTAAATGAAGAACGAAAGGAGATGAGAGAATAGCTGGAAAAACAGGCTGATGATGCCGACGAAGCCATCGTTTCAAGGAATGGTACCGATGTCTGAGTAATCTACAGGATTATTACTGAAATATTTAGGAATGAAAAAAAACACTCCTGTCAAAAGGAGGAAGGGTTCTACAATAATGCCAGAAAAAGCATAAAAACCAGTTCAAATGAAAAAGTTTTCGTGTGACCATGCTCAAGAGATTTGAGGGTGACAATCTGACTGATATACGAAAAGCTGATGAAGATTTTTATGTATTAATGATAAAAAAAATTTCCCGTTTTAGATGTCAAATCAGTAGTAAAGATCCTTATGATGAAATCACATCAGAGAAGGTTTTGGCTGAAAATTACATGAACCTAAAATAGTACACAGCCTGTTTTGCAGAATATGGAATGAAGAAACAAAGCCTGATTACTGAGGGCTGGAAGTCATAGCAAAAGTACAAAATAAAGGCGACCTGGTTGAATGCAGTACAGTCACTCAAAAATTTTTTTGCAACATGTTCAAGAAGTTTTCATTCACCTAACAATAATTTATTCGCTTTGTGTATACAAGGAAATGTGCCTTTTTTTTCATTCGATTTTGGTTATTTATCATACGGTTAACAATATAGGAAAGAATGGCGAGGGAAAAATCCTTATTTCGGAAAATAACGAAACAATTTGAAAAATTTCGCTCATGATGGTAGGGTAAAAGTCAAATAAAAAACTAAAATTAGTTATCCATTCAATCCTTATGGGAGTAAATTCAGATACTTTCTTCTTCATGGATAAATAACCCAACGGAAAAGCATAGGGAGAAAATCAGGTAACAACCAATGGATACTTAGTGGTAGGGAGAGAGAGAGAGAGAGAGAATAAATGATTAAATAAAGGAAATATAATAATGATGAAGAGAGGAATAAAGGAATTACAATAATGATAGAGAGAGAAATAAAAACCGGTTTAAGGGAAACGGGAGGTACTTTCTCGGACGTACCACTCGTGTCTGTCTGTGCTTGTTTCGTGCGTTTACGATGGAGTTGCCATATAGCGCCAGATGTCACTATTATAAGCTGTTGCCCGAAAAGTTTGGAAGTATGTTGCAAAACACTTTTGAGTGACTTTACCTACAGAACTATTGCACTGACGTCATTCGTGATGGAAGATTCAGTAAGTTGATTTTCAGTAGTTTGTAGAAAGAAATTGGTCAAGTGCCTAGCGATAACAAGCTGGTTTTAGAAAATTCAGAAGCTGTCTAAAGATATTGTGCAGAAGTGAATGAAATTTACAAATACCTTTCTGGTGCCTTTCGATGATTACGAGAATGCATCTGACAGCGTCTGCACACCTAGATTAGTATGTAAAGCTAACTGATTCCATCCATTAACAAAGCAGATGCAAAGGTCGCGTCGAGGGAATCTTGTCGAGCGAATTTGTAGTGAAAAATTGGATGCTATAGTAGAATGTTATTTTACCTGTGTTGATTGCCCTGTTGATGCATCATATAATGAAAACGTGGCTACAGATGGACGACGAGGTTTAGAGTTGATTAACAAGAGAAATTCGATAGGTTTAGAATGTACTGTTGATGCTCTTTGAACCCCCAAAACACCATGAAATTTACGAATAACTATATGGAGAAAGGATTTACGAGGTAGACTTGCAGTATTTTGAAAAAACAACAGGTTCTCTGAACTGAAAGTAATAAAATGCAAACTAAGTTTAGACATGTAACCGAACTGAAACAACACACGAAAGATTCCAGTTTAGTTAATATGATCTACGTTGCTGTATGGACATGCATCATGGTATGAAAATGAAACTATATATAAATGGTCTTGCCAATTTGAGAATAAATTCTGAAGAAGAATGTAATGAACACGATGGCAGTGTAGAGTGAGAAATGACACCACAATGCAGATCACGGAAGTTCCAAATGCAGAAGATATAATGATGAAGGGGAAGGAAATGACTTCGACATATCCTCTGCATTACCCCAGGTCAATACCACGTGGTAGTGTCAACAGGGCTCCTAAAGACACCGTTACATTTGAAAGACCCGGACAGATGATGATGTAGATGACGTGGTGCATAATATATAAATATATATATATGTGTGTGTATATATATATATATATATATATATATATATATATATATATATATATATATATATATATATATATATTATATAGAAAAATATGTTTATATATATCTAGAAAATATGTTTATATATTATATATATATTTTTCTATATATACATACAAATTTGTATGTGTGTGGAAGCGTCAAAATACCTACTGAACGGTAAAAGGTTAGAAAAAAAATTAAAATACATGAATATAAACAATCCAATCAACAAGAAAACATAAACACAAACAAATAAATAAATGAATAAATAAATAAATAAGAATAAACAGAAGGAGAAAAACAGGCACTGAACCTTGCGAACCAGGAATTGCTGATTTCCTCCGAGCAAATGCAGGAGGAGTAGGAGGTTTCCTGAGTGGGGTCACGACGAAATATTGCTTACAGAAGAGAGCCAGTGAAGATGAGGACTGAGAAGAGCAAGGTAAAGGCAAACTGATTCCCATTGCCATTGGCTCCATTGTCTTTCCGACTTCAAAAAACCAAGCTAATTAATTTAGAGGATTATTTTGCATTTTCAACTATATGATCTCTTCAGAAATGAGAGGGCCAGTTCAATTAACAAAAATTCAAATAATTATTGGACAGGAGAGGCGACAGGGAAATAGGTCGGGGCTGTTTGTACATACACTGTTGTGCAAGAGCTACTGGAACTTGGTTACCCAAAATGTTCATAAAAATGAGAAGCTTGATTATACTACTCTAAAAAAAATAATAATCACGGAACTGGATAAAAGAGGCTTTGGATATACACTGAATTGCAAACCGAAGTGTTATTACAATAACTAACTGTTAACCCTATAAAAGGTGGGCCTCCATGGTCCCAAAAAACCACCTCTCTCTCTCTCTCTCTCTCTCTCTCTCAAACTTCATATACGTATAATCATCAGATACATATAAGCACGTTATATTACGAGAATCATAAATAAACAAAGCTAAACGTCTCGGCTACTCTAGAATGATGTTAAATAAGCTTCTAACATATGAAATGAGTGACTTATCGGTTCCATCTTGACCCTTACGCAAACATGAGATATCTCTTAAGGACACTTCAAACAATTTTTCTGTGAGGCAGCCACTAATTAAGCAATTGATTTACGATACTTAAGGCAGATTATCGATGCGGAAGTATCCATAACGAAAAACGAGCCTTTCCGTTGGCTTAGGTTATGACGTGCCATCGACTTAAATGGAAAGTTTGTAGAAACCTGCGTACAGCTAAATTCCATCTGAAAAATGGAACAGACGGAAAAAATAACGATCAATGTTACATTCCGAGCCGTTGTTAATTATGTAGACTGCTTTATTACCACCAAAAGCGAATCAAAATTAATTCTGCAAACGTATTATACGATAAATTACTATCATTTAAAATGACAAAAACAAAAAAAGCAGAAAGCTCATGAATTCTATTCAGTGTATGCGAAGGTTAACTGGGTAGGAAAACGAATGAAATGTAGCCAAGATACACAGGAAACTTCAGGAATAAAGTGAAAATCCTACCGACAAACTCCCCCTCCCAACCCCATAAAAAAAGCGTTAAACGACAAAAATGCACATTCACAAAGTATCTCTGAAACAAATTCAGGTGGAGAAGTTAACAAACTGGTTATAAAAAAAAGGAAACGCATATCTTCAAGAGATCGGGAGCATGCTAATCCCCCACACAGGAGTGCTGTGCGGCTTTGCACTTGTTACGCGGATACTTGAGAAGAGGAGGAACTAGATCCCTCAGATCAAAGGAACTCTGCTCAGGAGGAGCAGCGGCAAAGGCATGTTCAGGAGATTAAAAGACGATCTCAAGAAGCCAGACTAGTGCTGCAATATTACCCTGAATACATTGTCGATGGTTTTAATCTGGCAGCAAAGGAAATTAAAGAAGATGCATTCATAAATGAAATATATATTCATTTTACTGAAATAAGAGAAATGAAATGCAATACGGCATAAAACAAAATGCTTGACAAAACTAACATATTTCGTTAAATACAGGTATACCAGTCGTGTGGATTCCTTACACGGGATCAGTCTATCTGAAACCACACCTTAATAATGTGGCGAATCTGTATTTCATTCTAATAAAAAAATTCAAGAATAAAATAACATTGAACAAAAAGGTATAATAATAGTAATTTCGTGATTCAAAAAATCTCTCAAGATTAAAGCTGACACATGAGGAATAATAATTATAAAACCTGAAAAGGAGATTGAATTACCTGAAAAAGCATCAACGAAACGTTTTTCCTTGCCACGTAACATTACTTTTATGTCACAGTTCACCATGGAAAAAAAAAAAAAGCTAACTGACCATGGATTTTATTTTCCTAAACTTAACACGCAACCGTATGTCTACACATAAAATGGCTGGATTTATTCGCTGGCTAAGATACTTAATAAGAATTAGCATTATCAGTTCAGGAAATGGCAGAGCAAATTTATCATTTGTGCTGGATTCCAAGCCAGCGAAACAAATTACCATGATATTCAAGAGTTCACCTGACAAGACTGAGGGAGGTTCCTATTAGACTTGAAAAGTTTCCCCACACATTGACAAAGGGTTCTTGTTGATTTTAAATTCTTGCAAAATTTGCACAAACCTATATCCTAGGCGTGTAAAAAAAAAAAATAAATAATTCTAAAGCAATTCAACCAAACAACTGAGTGATTCCTAAACCGATAACCCGAGCCAGAAGGATTTACTCTTAAAAGCTGAAATTGGAACACGACAAAAATGAATTATGCAGCCGGGTGCAGAAACACCAACGGGAACGTACAAAACACAAAAGGTAGAAATCAATGTAGAAGGGAGGCCGAAGGGACGCTGGAAAGAATTTTAGCAATGTTTGTGAAGAACCTTTATTAATGCCGACAGTATGCAAAATAAGTAAGCGCCTACCCTTGTTTCATAATAAAATACCTACCCTTGTTTCATAATAAAATAAAAGAAAAAATGGGAAGCTGCCACACAGATATAACTTGCTACGATCTTAAAACAGAAAAACCCACGGGAGACTTAGATACGACAAACTAAGATCGTACACCAGAAAAAAAAAATCACGGAATAGCGTGAACACTAAAGATAAACGAATTGCCAGTTTAGGAATGCAATAGAAAAGTGACCAAAGCCACTGACACTTGAGGAAGGGCCTTGTAAAACCAAAACGCCCAAAATGAACGAATTGTCAAAATAAAAAAAAAAAATCTTGCAAGGTAAATGGCATCACGGTTAATTATTCTGTATAAAAGGTGTAATCTTCGATTGAAAATGCATCTACATTCATGGAAATTAAAAGAGAGATTCCTAGCTAATAGAACAATTATATGTTGGAATATATAACATATATATATATATATATATAATGTATATATATATGTATATATACATTATATATATATATATATATATATATATATATGTGTGTGTGTGTGTGTGTGTGTGTATACATATATATATATATATATATATATATATATATATATATATATATATATATATATATATATATATATATATATATATATAAATTATACATATAGTATATGTGTGTATGTTTGTCTGTGTGTGTGCGTGCGTGTTTGTGAAGGTGAGACATGATGATACGTATTTTAGACCCCCAGATAATTATCATAATTCAGCCAAATTGAAGCAAAGCTAAATTTCTGATAAAGCAGTTAGTTAAGTGGTTAAACAGGATAACTTTTCTAGAAAAACGCACCAGAAAATATGGTTTAAAAGAAAAACAACCCATTTATCGTGACAATGGTTATTAAGGAGAATGCATTACTGAAAAAATGGCACAAAAAAATGTTTGGTAAGGGAATAGTGGTGTGAAGTTCCACAAGAAATCGGGCGCCTGAGTCTAGGGTTTTGTTGTGAAAAGGTTGTATCTGTAGTCTGAGTGTAATAGGAATCTGAGTTTGGGTGTAAAAGGAATCTGTAGTTTCAGTGCAACAGGAATCTATGGTTTGAGTGCAAAAGGAATCTGTAGTTTCAGTGTAAAAGGAATCTGTAGTTTGAGTGCAAAAGGAATCTGTAGTTTAAGTGTAATGGGAATCTGTAGTTTGGGTGTAAAAGGAATCTGTAGTTTCAGTGCAACAGGAATCTATGGTTTGAGTGCAAAAGGAATCTGTAGTTTCAGTGTAAAAGGAATCTGTAGTTTGAGTGCAAAAAGGAATCTCAGTTTAAGTGTAATGGGGAATCTGTAGTTTGGGTGTAAAAGGAATCTGTAGTTTCCAGTGCAAATAGAACGCATGGTTTGAGTGCAAAAGGAATTGTGGTTTCAGTGTAAAAGGAATCTGTAGTTTGAGTGCAAAAGGAATCTGTAGTTTAAGTGTAATAGGAATCTGGAGTTTGGGTGTAAAAGGAATCTGTAGTTACAGTGCAATAGGAATCTGTAGTTTGAGTGCAAAAGGAATCTGTAGTTTCAGTGTGATATGAATCTGTATTTTGAGTGTAAAAGGAATCTGTTGTTTGAGTGTGAAAGGAGAGTTAGTTTTGATGTAATTGTTAGGTTGTTAAAACCTATTAGAATGGTGATTATGAAAGTGGAGTTGGAGTAAATATTTGCAAAAAGTAGAGTGAAATTTTATGTCATCACTCCATGAGTGAATGATGACAAAGGTTACGGAAATAGCAAAACGCCAAAGGCGGCAAATTTGTGACGCAAACAAAAGATTCTGAGACTAGAATATGGGGTGTAGAACTTCTAAGACCGCTTCCATTGTCTAAACCTGAGTGAAATGGTGAAATTTGTGAATGAATTTAGAATCTTTTACGAGCGAAAACAAATTCAGGTTATGATAGTGCATGGAAGAAAAGAAGGAGATCTTGTTAATTAGTATATAAGTGGATGGATTATAAGGGATTCACGTTTGGATGGAAATGTTATTTTTGCTGGTAGAATAAATCTTATCAAAATATGCCTCCTCCGCCACCGCACAGAATGCCTAACTCAAACGAAGTTCCCTGAAAAAACTTGTGAGCATTATACAAACAAGCAAAAAATTTCTTCAGCGCAATCGAGTTTTCTGTACAGCGTATAATCAAGGCCGCCGAAAATAGATCTATCTTCAGGTGGTCCCGGTATAATGCTGCATGAGCCGCGGCCCATGAATCTTTAACCACGGCCCGGTGGATGCCTGTCCTATATTGTTGCCAGATGCACGATTACGTCTCGGCATAATGCTGTATCAGCCGCGGCCCATGTATCTTTAACCACGGCCCGGTGGTGGCCTGTCCTATATCGTTGCTAGATGCACGATTACGGCTAACTTTAATCTTAAATAAAATAAAAACTACTGAGGCTAGAGGGCTGCAATTGCTTATGTTTGATAAATGGACGGTGAATAATCAACATACTAGCCTTAGTAGTTTTTAAGATCTGAGGGCGGACGGAAAAGTGCGGACAGGGAAAAGTTCGGACAGCATAATGTGCCTACGGACAGACAAAGCCGGCACAACAGTTTTCTTTTACAGAAAACTAAAAAAAAAAAAAAAAAGCAATTCCCCTTCCGTTACATCCCGAAACTTGGCGGCAGCTCTTGAGTGATTTTTCCCATATGAACACCCACAGGCGCAGTTAGAGAAGTTGCTGTTGCGTGAAAAGTTACTTCGGTATAAAGGCGTGCTGGGACGCGAACGGATTAAACCTCCGAACGAAACGTTTGCCATACAACACCACACACAGAACACTGAGTTCTAACTCTGTAATGTTACGATGCCATGAAATTTATCAGCGGTGTTGAAACGTGTTAACTACGAAATGCGTCAAATGAGTGCGCCTACAAAAACGTATAAATCTTTGCAATAACTGTATTTTTTCATCAAATAAGGTCTTAAACGTTACGGACACAAATTCTTGAAAGTGT